>NC_057795.1:359046462-359297969 GCF_018294505.1 Triticum aestivum
GGACCGCACTCCGTCTCCCCCCACGTCGGCCGGCCACCACGGCCGCCTTGGCCACTGGCTCGGTTCAGCCGCACACCCTGTGGGCGAGCGCTCCCCCAGGAGCCCGTCTCCCACGCGCGTCCACCGCTGGGGCCGCGCCCGCTCGGTCGCTAGGGCCGCCCCCCTGCTCCCCTCGCCCCACGCCGGCACCGCCGCCCTGCTGCCGCTTGTGCGGTGGCCGCCGGCAACCTCGCCCCACACTGGGCGGGATGCGCCCCTGCGCCCATCCCTGGCCGGCGACGTGCCCCGCCGTGGCCGCCCGTGTACACGCCCGCGTGCCCCTGCGCGTGCACCCGAATGGGGCACCCCCGTAACCCGTCGCCCGCGCCCTGTTTGGCCTCTGGGCCAATGACAAACAGGGACCACGCCCCTGAGGAAACAAAAAAAAACGAAATAAAAATAAATATATAAATAAGAAATTAATTAATAATTAATTAATTAATGATTAAAATAATTAATGGATTAATTAAGTTAATTAATCATGTTTAATTAATCTAATTAAGTAGTTAGTTTTATTAAACCCTAATTAGACTAATCAGTCAATGACATGCGGGACCCACACGTCAGATTGACCCAGTCAACTCCCTGTTGACTGCTGACGTCATGCTGACGTCATGATGACGTCAGCGTGCACTATTTTGGATAATGTTGCATTAAAATAATTAAATAAATCTTGAAAATGATTTAAATATTTTAAAATTAATAAAAAATAAACCGTAGCTCAGATGAAAATAATTTCAACATGAAAGTTGCTCAGAACGACGAGACGAATCCGGATACGCGGTCCGTTCGTCCGCCACACACCCCTAACCTATCGAGCCCGCAACTTTCCCCCTTCGGCTCCTCTGCCCGAAAACACGAAACACCGGGAATACTTTCCCGGGGGTTTTCCCCCCTTCACCGGTATCACCTACTACCGCGTTAGGGCACACCGAACACCGCGTATTGCCTTGATATATTTTGTGGTGCTTTGTTGCTCTGTATTCATTATTTCTTCCCCCTCTTCTCTCCGGTAGACTACGAGACCGACACTGCTGCTGACCAGTTCGACTACGGAGTTGACGACCCCTCTCTCTTGCCAGAGCAACCAGGCAAGCCCCCCCTTGATCACCAGATATCGCCTATTCTCCTCTATACTGCTTGCATTAGAGTACTGTAGCATGTTACTGCTTTCGGTAATCCTATTCTGATGCATAGCCTGACATTGTCGCTACATCTGTTGATACCTTACCTGCAATCCTAAATGCTTAGTATAGGGTGCTAGTTTATCATCATTGGCCCTACATTCTTGTCAGTCTGCCTTGCTATACTATCGGGCCGTGATCACTTGGGAGGTGATCACGGGTATATACTATACATACATACATACTATACAGATGGTGACTAAAGTCGGGTCAGCTCATTGAGAACCCGCAAGTGATTCTGACGAGGGGGCTGAAAGGACAGGTGGCTCCATCCCGGTAGAGGTGGGCCTGGGTTCCCGACGGCCCCCGACTGTTACTTTGTGGCGGAGCGGCAGGGCAGGTTGAGACCACCTAGGAGACAGGTGGGCCTGGCCCTGTTCGGCGTTCGCGGATACTTAACACACTTAACGAGATCTTGGTATTTGATCTGAGTCGGCTACGAGCCTATACGCACTAACCATCTACATGGGAGTAGTTATGGGTATCCCGACGTCGTGGTATCAGCCGAAGCACTTCAGACGTCAGCGACGGAGCGGCGCGTGCCGGATTGGAACGTAAGCCTGCTCTTGTATTAAGGGGGCTAGTTCCGCTTTCGGCCGCGTACGCAACGTGCAGGTGTGCTATGGGCGATGGGCCCAGACCCCTGTGCGCTTAGGTTTAGACCGGCGTGCTGGCCTCTCTGTTTTGCCTAGGTGGGGCTGCGACATGTTGATCTTCCGAGGCCGGGCATGACCCAGGAAAGTGTGTCCGGCCAAATGGGATCGAGCGTGTTGGGTTATGTGGTGCACCCCTGCAGGGAAGTTAATCTATTCGAATAGCCGTGATCTTCGGTAACAGGACGACTTGGAGTTGTACCTTGACCTTATGACAACTAGAATCGGATACTTAATAAAACACACCCTTCCAAGTGCCAGATACAACCGGTGGTCGCTCTACCTCAGGGATATGAGGAGGGGATCGCCGGGTAGGATTATGCTATGCGATGCTACTTGGAGATGCTACTTGGAGGACTTCAGTCTACTCTCTTCTACATGCTGCAAGACGGAGGCTGCCAGAAGCGTAGTCTTCGATAGGACTAGTTATCCCCCTCTTATTCTGGCATTCTGCAGTTCAGTCCACTGATATGGCCTCCTTACACATATACCCATGCATATGTAGTTTAGTTCCTTGCTTGCGAGTACTTTGGATGAGTACTCACGGTTGCTTTATCCCCCCTTTTTCCCCCTTTCCTTTCTTCTGGTTGTCGCAACCAGATGCTGGAGTCCAGGAGCCAGACGCCACCGTCGACGATGACCCCTACTACACCGGAGGTGCCTACTACTACGTGCAGCCCGCTGACGACGTCCAGGAGTAGTTAGGAGGATCCCAGGCAGGAGGCCTGCGCCTCTTTCGATCTGTATCCCAGTTTGTGCTAGCCTTCTTAAGGCAAACTTGTTTAACTTAGGTCTGTACTCAGATATTGTTGCTTCCGCTGACTCGTCTATGATCGAGCACTTGTATTCGAGCCCTCGAGGCCCCTGGCTTGTATTATGATGCTTGTATGACTTATTTTTATTCGTAGAGTTGTGTTGTGATATCTTCCCGTGAGTCCCTGATCTTGATCGTACACATTTGCGTGCATGATTAGTGTACGATTGAATCGGGGGCGTCACACAATGGAACGGTCGTGAGGCTAGCAATGATCAAGAGGTGATCCTAAACACCTACTTACGTCAATCATAACACAGAAACCGTGTTCACTTCCCGGACTCCGCCGAGAAGAGACCATCACGGCTACACACGCGGTTGATGCGTTTTAATTCGGATCTGGTGTCAAGTTATCTACAACCGGACATTAACAAATTCCCATCTGCCACATAACCGCGGGCACGACTTTCAAAAGTTTATACCCTGCAGGGGTGTCCCAAGTTAGCCCATGATAAGCTCTCGCGATCAACGAAGGATATTCCTTCTCCCAGGAAGACCCGATCAGTCTCGGAATCCCGGTTTACAAGACATTTCGACAATGGTAAAACAAAACCAGCAAAGCCGCCCGATGCGCCGACAATCCCGATAGGAGCTGCACATATCTCGTTCTCAGGGCAACACCGGATAAGTCAAGCTACGAGTAAAACCAGACCTCGAGTTTCCCCGAGGGGGCCCCGCAGGCTGCTCGGTTCGGACCAACACTTAGAGAAGCACTGGCCGTGGGGGGGGGGACTAAAATAAAGATGACCCTCGGGCTTCAGAAACCTGAGGGAAAAAGGGCTAGGTGAGGCAAATGGTAAAACCAAGGTTGGGCCTTGCTAGAGGAGTTTTATTCAAAGTGAACTGTCAAGGGGGTCCCATAAATCACCCAACCGCGTAAGGAACGCAAAATCTGGGAACATAACACCGGTATGACGGAAACTAGGGCGGCAAGAGTGGAACAGAACACCAGGCATAAGGCCGAGTCTTCCACCCTTTACCAAGTATATAGATGCATTAATTAAATAAGAGATGTTGTGATGTCCCAACATAATCCTGTCCACCATGGAGCAATCTTCAACTTCACCTGCAACTAACAACGCTATAAGAGGGGCTGAACAAAAGCGGTAACATAGCCAAGCAACGGTTTGCTAGGAAGGGTGAAAAGTTTAGAGGCTGACATGGCAATTTGAGAGGCTTGAAGAGAAAATGATAGGAAGCACAGCAAAGCGATAGAACGAAGCAACTAGCATAGCAATGATAGTAGTGAGATCCAGGGTAGCGGTCATCTTGCCTGAGATCCCGCAAGGAAGAAGAACGAGTCCATGAAGAAGACGAACGGGAGTAGTCAAACGAATCCTCACAATCGCAACATTACCGGAACTAAGAAGCAACACCGGAAAGAAACAAAAAACATGGTAAACACACAAGCATAATCATGGCATGATGCACAAACAAGTATGATGCATGTCCAGTTTAATGAGGCATGGCATGGCAAAGTGCAACAAACAATACTACAAGTTAAGTGGAGCTCAATATGCAACTCGTTGCATATTAATGAAACACCACATTCAACTATTTAGTTAGCTCCCGTTTATGTACCCAACAATATTAAATGTTATTAAACATGGCAAGGGGTAAGCATAATAAAACTACCTCGCTAGGCAAGTTTAAATGAGGCCAGAAACAACAAACAACAATTTCGGAAAATCCCCGTGTGCATAATTTGAGTTTGGTACTGTTCTGCCCTAAAACTTATTTTATTGTTAATAAACAGGAAAATAAAGTGCACCATGTTAAACTAGGCATTTTTCCACCCCATTTACATATAAAGTTTATTTAAAATGGAGCTACGGTTATTTAGTTATGAAATAAACCATTTTAGCATGGCATTTGATCAAATTTAATCAAACAGCAATTTAAACATTTTAAACATGGATGAAAGTGGCATATTATTAATCTACACAAAATTCTAAGCATTTTACATGTTTAAATCATTTTAATCCGATGCACGGTTAATTAATTATTACATGCATGAACATGAGGGGTTTTCTGAAAAACTGCAGTTTTCTGGATAATACTAAAACGCAGATCTGAAAAAAACAAGACACGGGCCAAAACTGCTGGGCGCTGGGGCACTCACCATGGGCCAAGCCCAGTCGGTGGAGATGATGCTGGCAGGCAGAGCGCGCTGGGCCTTGGAGAGGCTCATAGCCCACACGAGCAGGAATAGAGGAGGCGGGCGCCTGACGAGCGTGCTCCTGTTCGTTGCAGAAGAAGCAGAGGCCGGCGATGGCGGCTTCAGGCGAGGAAGGGGACGGCAACTTGGCGCGGGACTTGGGGCGCCGGAGGTGGGGACGGGGCTGATCCGGGTGGCTGGCGCCGGATCTGGGCAACGACGGCGTGGGCAGAGCTCAGGGGCGGCGTCGGTTCCCTGTGGAAGAAAGACAGGGAGGGAGCACATTCAGAGAGAAAGAGAGAGCAGGGAAGGAGAAGGAAGCAAGGGCTCGGTCTGGGAGCTGGTCTTGGACGCCGGCGGCGGGGTCTTGGCACGTTCGGCGGCAGACGAAGCAGCTCTATCGGTGGTGCTCGCCGATGCGGCTGCCGGAGGCGAACGGAGGCGGGTGCGGGCTCCTGCGTGGGAGGAGAGGGCACGACGCTGGGGTTTGGGGACGAGGAAGACGCTCGCGGGCGAGGGGCTCGGTCGAGCTCGTGGATGAGCCTCTCCGCTCGGGGAGGCACGCGGTCGAGGACGACTGGGGCGACGACCTGCAGCTGCTTGAGTGGCCGGCGACCATCAGCGCGAGGTGGGGCATGGAGGAGCTCCTCTCCTTCGGGTCAAACAGGGAGTAGAAAGCAGCGGGGCGCTGGTCTCTGGAGAGGCCGGTTGAAGACGGAAACCTCAGGCAGGGGAGCTCGGGCTCCTGGATCGAGAGGGGAGCGCGGGAAGGATGGACCCGAAGGGATACACTGGTTGGGTGGCGGCGGAAATCACGGAGATGGTCGGAGGCAGCAGGTTGGCTGGATCGGATCTGGGAGGATCCCGAGAGAGAAGGGAGTTGGATGACTGGCGGCGGCGTGATGGGAAAAGGGGCTAGATTTTAGGGTTGCTGCCTAGGGGATTGGTCTATATATATAGCACTGGATTTTGGTTAGGGGCTATTTCGTCCCTCCGATTGAAATCGGACGGTCGGGAAAAATAGGCTAGGGAGTGTGATAAATAAAACGAAGATATTTTACGGATGTTTGGGGATAATCTGAACCCATCGGTAATGAAAGCCCGGTTCGGATTCGAGTAGGTTTGGACAAACTCGCGAGGGGGTCTATGGTTGTGCAGAGAGGCTCCGGTTTAGGCAAGAGGGAAAACGAAGAACAAGGTTGGAGACCAAGAATTAAGATAACAAAGGCATTGGGATATTTTGCAAGTGTGTTATGGTGAATTCCAAATTAATGAAATATTTAAAATAGCTCCATAAATATTAGGAGGATATGTTATAAAGAGAAATCACCATTGTGAATATCCCTCGATTTAAATGGACCGAGGATCCATACAATTTATTTAGATGAGTTGCAAAAATTAAATGAGATGATGGCATGATGACATGATGCAATGCAACAAGCAAATAAAACACACGACAAAGCTCGGAATAGCTGGAAGTCTTCTGGGGCGCCAGGCTCGGGGCGTTACAACACTCCACCACTACAAGAGGACCTCGTCCCGAGATCTAGGATGGCACCGGAGGGAAAAGGAAGAGGAAGATAAGAGGTAAACTAAGTTGCTTCTTCGACAAATGAGTGAAACCATGAACCTTGAGAGGTGAGCAGAATGAAAGAAAGAAAACAACGAAGATGAACAAAGTTGAAAATACTCCGTTAGAAAAGAGGAACAAGGGATACGACGAGAACCAAGAGGTTTAGTGATAAGATAGATATTGAAACCACTCCGGTTAAAACAAGATGAGAGAGGAAAAACTCGGGCAGCACTTTGGTTGAACATGGAAGGAATAGAACATGAACTTGAGAAGATTGGAAGATACTTGATGAAATCAACAACACACTGCCTCCAGAACTATTGAAAGAATGGCACAATGGGTAAGAAGGATTTCAGACAGCACTCAGGTTGAAAAGAGTGGCAAAACTTGATAACATGAAAGGAGTTGAATGAGAACACAACACTCTGGTTAAACGGATAAGTAAGGAAAAGAACATGATCTTAACAAAACATGGTGATGGGTGAAGAGAGCAACATCACAATGCCTCTGTAACGAAATAATAAAAGTTAGATCGTTGGGATAAAGGGACGGAGAAGAAAATGACAAATTTTGCCACAAGTGAACTTGGAAAGCATCCTTGCAAAGAAGAATCAAACGGAGTTGTTGGAAAATCAACAACGTGAAGCACAAGCTTGTTGTGGGCTTATGGCAAACATCTCAAAATGATGAGGTGGCAACTGGCCAATAATGGAAACCATTGATTTGAGTGAGAGCACCAAGGCGATGAAAAACTTCTTTCACCAAGAGGATAGGAGAAAACTTGGATCATTGATAAGCACCATAATAGCAACATTCCTTAGGGAAGGCTTTAGGTGAAAAATGACACAAGATAACTCCAACGAAGAGATTGATGGATTTAAAATACCTCATTCTTGACAACATATGAATCATGAAACATGAAGGAAATTGCCACGAATGATATAACACCACCTCAAAAGCTAAGGTAGAAAGATTGCACTTCGAAATGCAAGAAGAAGAATACTTGAACTCCCCAAAACAAAACATGTATTGGGCACCATGTTTATTTTAGAGTATAGCTTGGCGGGTCATAACTTCGAGAGAAATCTTGAAGAACAATTGAAGAATGAAGAGAATCCTTGATGAACCACCATGTAGAGCCTCAATGAAGAACTCCGGTAATAAAGGATGATAAAAAGAAAGAGAAGTTGAAAACACAAGGTGAAGCCTTGCAATGATTTAGATGGAGCTTCGCGATGATAATGCGAAAAAACTTGGAACTCCGAAAAAGAAAAGATGAAGCATCTCGAACCGAGAAAAATGACATGATGAACAACTCTGGAAAGAAGAAACTAGATTACTTGGATGAAATAATAATAAGAATTATGTTCTGCATATCCTTCACCAATTTAAATTGATGACAAGCAACGGATTTGGCATACTACTTATTCTCGTAGAAAGGATTAAGAGAGATATAGCGCAAACTTGAGAAGGTATTGATGGAACCAACGGTGGGATTTGGAAACAACGAATAAATTGATATGACAAAAAAGGAAGTGAAATCTTGAACGAACCACCGTAAGAATAGAAAATGAAAGTAGTAAAGGCATGATTCACCGGATAAGAATTGGAAAACAAATGAAGATACTTGAGGGGATTTAGCTACCTGAGAACGAAGAGATCATGAACTGATTAGAGGATATTAGAACAATTCACCGGTAAGATTTGGAGAATGATAGCTACACGCTGAGAATGAAGAATTTTGACATGATGGCCTTCGGAGGAAAGAAATGGAAACAACTCATGAAATGCTCCGGATGGTAAGAAAATAATTGTCACAATCAAAAACAACTATGAGGATGGCATGAAGCTAGAACCATGAATCTCTGGAAGAACGGGTAAGGATTTAAGAGGAACTCTTCTTCGGTCTTCAAAATTCGAGAATGACAACGAGAAACACCACCAAATTGTTGAGAAACTCCGGAAGGGTTAAAAGAGGAAAAGGTTGAGCCAAAGCTGAAAAGAATTTGAAAGCGATCTTGGAGAAGGCATGTGACTGATGAAAATTCATTCTTACATCAAACTTGGAAAAGAATTTGGGAATGGCTCCTGATAATTAGAAGAGTCAGGTAAGATCCTGGGAAAAGACCTGTGGGTTAGGGCCCACTCGAAAGAAACATTGTTGAAATGATTTAAAAGAGAGATTGCACTTGTTGAATTAAATGGCTTGAATGAGATAACAATCTCCAAATAGCTTGAACGGATTAAGAATGGTAACACAAATCTTCTGAGATATCTTCAACACTCCGGAACAAATGAATAGCAAGAGGTGAGTGACTAAGAGGTGCACCGGCATGAGAAAGCATTTGACACGAGGAAAGGAATATGATCAACACTGAAAATTTGAAATTAATCCACCAGAGAAGAATACGAGAATGAAGAATGATGAACTTGAAACTGTTGAGCATCTTCATGGGAAATCACCGGATAAGAACATTGATTGAAAAGAATGAAGAGACTTCCCACAAATAAAAGGATACATGATTAAGAAATCTGAGTCCTTGAAGAAAAAGGGTGGGAGGGCGGGAAAACAAAGGCAACTTGGGACGGTTGAAACAAACACCGTTGAGAAAATCTTAGAATTGATCTCACAAATGTTGAAATGATAGGATCCACTTGAAGAGAAGCACGCCGGTTGGGAAAATAATTAACATGACGACCTTGATGATCAAGAAGGATTAGTATTCACATAGCAATATGAGAACACCGTTTAGGGAAGGTATGGAATCAACACTTGACTTCGAAGCAACTTGAATACCACAAATAAAACAAACCAAAGGATTTGGCTTGCAGAATAAGCCGGAACAAACATATGATAGAGATTTACCCAATCCCATATCATGCATCTGTCGGAAAGATATTCTAGGAGCTACTTGAATTCCCACCTATAAACTCCCGAAACTTTCTGGTTATGCAATCTGGTGTTGGGGATACAGGGGAAGCAATATATCTCACCCAAACTAACAATCCCTACATCCAGCTGTATCCATCCGTCAACACATAACCAAGAAAACTCCGGTAATCGTGTACCTCAACCTTCGAAAAGCATCTGTTATACGAGTTATGGCAATACTCCCGAACTCCCCAGTACTGGGTGGCATCGAGGTTATCTCACCAACAACTGCATAGAAGAGATTTTCGATGTCGGCAAAACTCAGGTATTCCAGAACTGCAACGATAAAATTGTGACAACAACACCTCGGAGCTCAACTCCCCGGGACACTGCCACAACCCCTAAATGTCAGGAGGCACCAAGAACAATGTTCTCGTCACAAGACTATCGAAACGATTCCAAGATACCCGCGTGATCCTAAAAAAAATTAGTGAAATTTGAGGAGAGGAAAGACAAAACATCTACGTCAGGAGTCCTCACCAGAGCGACGAAGGGGGCTGAGGAGTAAAAAGAATCCTACTCTCTGATATATATATATAATCCTAAGACTCAAAATAGTTTTCTTCTAGACTCAACAACGGCCAACAATCAAGGGGGCTCCTATGGTCGGTCGAGGCTCTGATACCAACTTGTCACGTCCAATATGCGACCCTATCCAAAAGGAACTCGAAGGTCCCACCAAGGATAGACCCGCATATTGAAACGCTTTTGCAAGGTGGATATCATTACATCAACATTACATAATAGGTAGGGATACATACATAAGGCATACAATGCCACACGAATACAACATCATCTTACATAAGATCACCATCTGACTACGGATGAAACACAAATAGAAACTCAAACGACATCCACCCTGCTAGCCCAGGCTGTTCGACCTGGAACCTATCCCCTGATCGAAGAAGAAGCAGAAGAAGAACTCCAAAACAAGCAAACATCGCTCTTGCGTCATGATCATCGCATAACCTGTACCTGCAACTATTGTTGTAGTAATCTGTGAGCCACGAGGACTCAGCAATCCCATTACCATGGGTATCAGGACTAGCAAATCTTAATGGGAAAGGAAGGGGTAAAGTGGTGAGGTTGCAGCAGCGACTAAGCATATATGGTGGCTAACATACGCAAATGAGAGCGAGAAGAGAAACAATGGAATGGTCGTGAGGCTAGCAATGATCAAGAGGTGATCCTAAACACCTACTTACGTCAATCATAACACAGAAACCGTGTTCACTTCCCGGACTCCGCCGAGAAGAGACCATCACGGCTACACACGCGGTTGATGCGTTTTAATTCGGATCTGGTGTCAAGTTATCTACAACCGGACATTAACAAATTCCCATCTGCCACATAACCGCGGGCACGGCTTTCGAAAATTTATACCCTGCAGGGGTGTCCCAACTTAGCCCATGATAAGCTCTCGCGATCAACGAAGGATACTCCTTCTCCCAGGAAGACCCGATCAGTCTCGGAATCCGGGTTTACAAGACATTTCAACAATGGTAAAACAAAACCAGCAAAGCCGCTCGATGCGCCGACAATCCCGATAGGAGCTGCACATATCTCGTTCTCAGGGCAACACCGGATAAGTCAAGCTACGAGTAAAACTAGACCTCGAGTTTCCCCGAGGGGGCCCCGCAGGCTGCTTGGTTCGGACCAACACTTAGAGAAGCACTGGCCCGGGGAGGGGGCTAAAATAAAGATGACCCTCGGGCTCCAAAAACCCGAGGGAAAAAGGGCTAGGTGAGGCAAATGGTAAAACCAAGGTTGGGCCTTGCTGGAGGAGTTTTATTCAAAGCGAACTGTCAAGGGGGTCCCATAAATCACCTAACCGCGTAAGGAATGCAAAATCCGGGAACATAACACCGGTATGACGGAAACTAGGGCGGCAAGAGTGGAACAAAACACCAGGCATAAGGCCGAGTCTTCCACCCTTTACCAAGTATATAGATGCATTAATTAAATAAGAGATATTGTGATATCCCAACATAATCCTGTCCACCATGGAGGAATCTTCAACTTCACCTGCAACTAACAACGCTATAAGAGGGGCTGAGCAAAAGCGGTAACATAGCCAAGCAACGGTTTGCTAGGAAGGGTGAAAAGGTTAGAGGCTGACATGGCAATTTGGGAGGCTTGAAGAGCAAATGATAGGAAGCGCAGCAAAGCGATAGAACGAAGCAACTAGCATAGCAATGATAGTAGTGAGATCCAGGGTAGCAGTCATCTTGCCTGAGATCCTGCAAGGAAGAAGAACGAGTCCATGAAGAAGACGAACGGGAGTAGTCGAACGAATCCTCACAATCGCAACATTACCGGAACTAAGAAGCAACACCGAAAAGAAACAAACAACATGGTAAACACATAAGCATAATCATGGCATGATGCACAAACAAGTATGATGCATGTCCAGTTTAATGAGGCATGGCATGGCAAAGTGCAACAAACAATACTACAAGTTAAGTGGAGCTCAATATGCAACTCGTTGCATATTAACGAAACACCACATTCAACTATTTAGTTAGCTCCCGTTTATGTACCCAACAATATTAAATGTTATTAAACATGGCAAGGGGTAAGCATAATAAAACTACCTCGCTAGGCAAGTTTAAATGAGGCCGGAAACAACAAACAACAATTTTGGAAAATCCCCATGTGCATAATTTGAGTTTGGTACTGTTCTACCCTAAAACTTATTTTATTGTTATTAAACAGGAAAATAAAGTGCACCATGTTAAACTAGGCATTTTCCACCCCATTTACATATAAAGTTTATTGAAAATGGAGCTACGGTTATTTAGTTATGAAATAAACCATTTTAGCATGGCATTTGATCAAATTTAATCAAACAGAAATTTAAACATTTTAAACATGGATGAAAGTGGCATATTATTAATCTACACAAAATTCTAAGCATTTTACATGTTTAAATCATTTTAATCCGATGCACGGTTAATTAATTATTACATGCATGAACATGAGGGGTTTTCTGAAAAACTACAGTTTTCTGGATAATACTAAAACGCAGATCTGAAAAAAAACAAGACACGGGCCAAAACTGTTGGGCGCTGGGGTGCTCACCATGGGCCAAGCCCAGTCGATGGAGATGATGCTGGCAGGCAGAGCCCGCTGGGCCTTGGAGAGGCTCATAGCCCACAGGAGCAGGAATAGAGGAGGCGAGCGCCTGACGAGCGTGCTCCTGTTCATTGCAGAGGAAGCAGAGGCCGGCAATGGCGGCTTCAGGCGAGGAAGGGGACATCAACTTGGCGCGGGACTTGGGGCGCCGGAGGTGGGGACGGGGCGGATCCGGCTGGCCGGCGCCGGATCTGGGCAACGACGGCGTGGGCAGAGCTCAGGGGCGGCGTCGGTTCCCTGTGGAAGAAAGACAGGGAGGGAGCTCATTCAGAGAGAAAGAGAGAGTAGGGAAGGATAAGGAAGCAAGGGCTCGTCCTGGGAGCTGGTCTTGGACGCCGGCGGCAGGGTCTTGGCAGGTTCGGCGGCAGACGAAGCAGCTCTGTCGGTGGCACTCGCCGATGCGGCTGCCAGAGGCGAACGGAGGCGGGTGCGGGCTCCTGCGCGGGAGGAGAGGGCACGACGCTGGGGTTTGGGGACGAGGCAGACGCTCGCGGGCGAGGGGCTCGGTCGAGCTCGGGGATGAGCCTCTCCGCTCGGGGAGGCACGCGGTCGAGGACGACTGGGGCGACGACCTGCAGCTGCTTGAGTGGCCGGCAACCATCAGCGCGAGGTGGGGCATGGAGGAGCTCCTCTCCTCTGGATCGAACAGGGGGGAGAAAGAAGCGGGGCGCTGGTCTCTGGTGAGGCCGGTCGAAGACGGCGACCTCAGGCAGGGGAGCTCAGGCTCCTGGATCGAGAGGGGAGCGCGGGAAGGATGGACCCGAAGGGATACACTGGTTGGGTGGCGGCGGAAATCACGGAGATGGTCGGAGGTAGCAGGTTGGCTGGGTCGGATTTGGGAGGATCCCGAGAGAGAAGGGAGTCGGATGACTGGCGGCGGCGTGATGGGACAAGGGGCTAGATTTTAGGGTTGCTGCCTAGGGGATTGGTCTATATATATAGCACTGGATTTTGGTTAGGGGCTATTTCGTCCCTCCGATCGAAATTGGACGGTCGGGAAAAATAGGCTAGGGAGTCTGATAAATAAAACGAAGATATTTTACGGATGTTTGGGGATAATCTGAACCCATCGGTAATGAAAGCCCGGTTCGGATTCGGGTAGGTTTGGACAAACTCGCGAGGGGGTCTATGGTTGTGCAGAGAGGCTCCGGTTTAGGCAAGAGGGAAAACGAAGAACAAGGTTGGAGACCAAGAATTAAGATAACAAAGGCATTGGGATATTTTGCAAGTGTGTTATGGTGAATTCCAAATTAATGAAATATTTAAAATAGCTCCATAAATATTAGGAGGATATGTTATAAAGAGAAATCACCATTGTGAATATCCCTCGATTTAAATGGACCGAGGATCCATACAATTTATTTAGATGAGTTGCAAAAATTAAATGAGATGATGTCATGATGACATGATGCAATGCAACAAGCAAATAAAACACACGACAGAGCTCGGAATATCTGGAAGTCTTCTGGGGCGCCGGGCTCGAGGCGTTACAAATTCCTCCTAAGTTCACCTTGACTATTACATCAGGTGGAATTCCATCGAGGGTGATCCCTCAGGGTTCCCCCTTGGTGTTTTGGACACACGGTTACTATGGCTTTACCACATAACCATGATACTGAAGCTGGTTCGGTCCTAAGGGGTACCCGCGCGGACATATTTGTGAGTGATGTGGAGTTGGGTTGACCTAGAAGGTGACCGCGAGATATCTATGTGGCGTAGCCAGGAATTCTTAGCCCTTGCCGCAAGTCCATGAGACGAGGCGATAGGGTCACATCGATCGTGAGTCTCTGCTCGTTACTGTGTGCTCCTAATTCACTAACGGTTTGGATATTTGATCCGAGTAGGCCGCTGGCCTTTTTCGCACTGACCACCACGCTGGAATAAGTATGGGCACTCTTCATCGTATGTATCAACCGAAAGCTTAACGGACGTCAGCGACTGAGCGGCGTGCGCCGGGTTGGATTGGAACGCCTCGCCTTGTATAAGGGGGCCTAGGTCTGCTCATCGTCCGCTTACGCAACGAGCAGGAGTGCAAAGGGCGATGGGCCCAAGGTCCCTGCGTGCTTAGGATGTAGACCGACGTGCTGGCCTCTCTAATGAGCCTAGGTAGGACCACGGTGTGTTAATCGGCTGAGGGTAGTTATGACCTGATGGTGTGTCCGGCCGGAGTTGATCGAGCGTGTTGAGTAGGTTGGTGCACCCCTGCAGGGAAGATTGATCTATTTGAATAGACGGGTCCACGGTAACGAACACTCGGAGTTATATCCCAATCGATACAACTAGAACTGGATACTGAATGCAGAGACATGTAATAGATATGCCACTCCGAGCTTGCTTTCCTGCAGGGAGTCGGGGAAGGATCTATGGGCGTTATTTCTATAACATGTTTGTTAAATATAAACTGCTATTCTATACTCTTCTGATTGCTGCAAGATGCTTGAGTTGCTTGAAGATGCTAGTCTTCGATAGGCTAGGCTTTCCCCTTCTCTTCTAGCATTCCGCAGTTCAATCCACAGATACTACCCATTTCATTGATACCGATGCATATGTAGTGTAGATCCTAGCTTGCGGGTACTTTGGATGAGTACTCACGGTTGCTTTGCTCCCCTTTTTCCACCTCTTTCCATTCTTCTCGGATGCTGCAACCAGATGGTGGAGCCCAGGATCCAGACGCCACGCCGACGACAACTACTACCCCGAGGGTGCCTACTACTACGTGATGGACGCCGACGACCAGGAGTAGTTAGGAGGCTCCCAGGCAGGAGGCCTTGCCTTTTCGATCATTGTTGCTTTTATGCTAGCCTTCTTCAGGCATAATTATTTAACTTATGTTTGTATTCAGATATTGTTGCTTCCGCTGACTCGTTTGTATTTGAGCTTATGTATTCAAGCCCTCGAGGCCCCTGGCTTATAATATAAAGATTGTATTTTTTTAATTTGTGTTTAGAGTTGTGTTGTGATATCTTCCCGTGAGTCCTTGATCTTGATCGTACACATTTGCGTCTATGAATAGTGTATGATTGAATCGAGGGCTTCACAAGTTGGTAACAGAGCCGACTGCCTGTAGGTAGCCCCCTTTCTAACTCCTTGGCCGAAGTCAAGTCTAGTCACTACAAAACTTTTACTAACATGGTTGTGTGTCTTACGGGCCCACGTCGCCATTGGGTGGTATTAGAATCTTTTACTCCTCGTCTGTACTCTAGGACTTTGATCTCTCCTCTTTTTGGGTTAAATGATTTTGCTAACTCTGACTCTAGGATCTCGTAACCACATCCTCCTGGAGAGCCCCTTCATTCCAGATGATCGTCTGCTTCACCAGAAGACTTTGAAGATACTCTCCGATGTTCTCCCGAGAGCAATTGCTTATCGCCTTTTGCAATTCCCTTCCACCGTCAATCCCTATGAATAACTACGTACACCTATCGTTCTTACATCATATTCTTGTTGCTCTTGTTATTACAAGATTCCTCGTGCCTCATTGAAGGAAATATGCCCTAGAGGCAATAATAAAGTTATTATTTATTTCCTTATTTCATGATAAATGTTTATTATTCATGCTAGAATTGTATTAACCGGAAACATGATACATGTGTGAATACATAGACAAACATATAGTCACTAGTATGCCTCTACTTGACTAGCTCATTAATCAAAGATGGTTATGTTTCCTAACCATAGACATGTGTTGTCATTTGATTAATGGGATCACATCATTAGGAGAATGATGTGATTGACATGACCCATTCCGTTAGCCTAGCACTTCATCATTTAGTATATTGCTATTGCTTTCTTCATGACTTATACATGTTCCTGTAACTATGAGATTATGCAACTCCCGTTTACCGGAGGAACACTTTGGGTACTACCAAACGTCACAACGTAACTGGGTGATTATAAAGGAGTACTACAGGTGTCTCCAAAGGTACATGTTGGGTTGGCGTATTTCGAGATTAGGTTTTGTCACTCCGGTTGTCGGAGAGGTATCTCTGGGCCCTCTCGGTAATGCACATCACTATAAGCCTTGCAAGCAATGTAGCTAATGAGTTAGTTACGGAATGATGCATTACGTAACGAGTAAAGAGACTTGCCGGTAACGAGATTGAACTAGGTATTGGATACCGACGATCGAATCTCGGGCAAGTAACATACCGATGACAAAGGGAACAACGTATGTTGTTATGCGGTTTGACCGATAAAGATCTTCGTAGAATATGTAGGAGCCAATATGAGCATCCAGGTTCTGCTATTGGTTCTTGACCAAGAATAGTTCTAGGTCATGTCTACATAGTTCTCAAACCCGTAGGGTCCGCACGCTTAAGGTTTCGATGACAGTTTTATTATGAGTTTATGAGTTTTGATGTACCGAACGAGTTTGGAGTCCCGGATGAGATCGGGGACATGACGAGGAGTCTCGAAATGGTCGAGACGTAAAGATCAATATATTGGACAACTATATTCGGAGTTCGGAAAGGTTCCGAGTGATTCGGGTATTTTTCGGAGTACCGGGGAGTTACGGGAATATGGGGAAGAGTATTGGGCCTTAATGGGCCTTAGTGGGAAGGAGCCAGGAGGTGGCGCGCGCCCCTGCCAAGCCCAGTCCGAATTGGACAAAGGGTTTGGGGTGCGGCCCCCCTCTCCCTTCCTTCTCCACTTCCCTCCTTTCCCCCCTTCTCCTAGTTGGACTAGGAAAGAAGGAGTCATAGTCCCGGTGGGAGTAGGACTCCCCTTGGCGCGCCCTCCTCCTAGGGCCGGCCTCCTCCTCCCTTGCTCCTTTATATACGGGGGCAGGGGGCACCCCATGACACACAAGTTGATCTACGGATCGTTCCTTAGCCGTGTGCCGTGCCCCCCTCCACCATATTCCACCTCGGTCATATCGTCACGGAGTTTAGGCGAAGCCCTGCGCCGGTAGAGCATCATCATCGTCACCACGCCGTCGTGCTAACGGAACTCATCCCCGAAGCTTTGCTGGATCGGAGCCCGGGGATCGTCATCGAGCTGAATGTGTGCTGAACTCGGAGGTGCCGTACGTTCGGTACTTGGATCGGTCGGATCGTGAAGACGTACGACTACATCAACCGCGTTGTCATAACGCTTCCGCTTATGGTCTACGAGGGTACGTGGACAACACTCTCCCCTCTTGTTGCTATGCCATCACCATGATCTTGCGTGTACGTAGGAATTTTTTTGAAATTACTACGTTCCCCAACAGTGGCATCCGAGCCTAGGTTTTATGCGTTGATGTTATATGCACAAGTAGAACACAAGTGAGTTGTGGGCGATACAAGTCATACTGCTTACCAGCATGTCATACTTTGGTTCAGCGGTATTGTTGGATGAAGCGGCCCGGACCGACATTACGCGTACGCTTACGCGAGACTGGTTTTACCGCCGTGCTTTGCACACAGGTGACTCGCGGGTGTCAGTTTCTCCAACTTTAGTTGAACCGAGTGTGGCTACGCCCGGTCCTTGCGAAAGTTAAAACAACACTAACTTGACGAACTATCGTTGTGGTTTTGATGCGTAAGTAAGAACGGTTCTTGCTAAGCCTGTAGCAGCCACGTAAAATTTTCAACAACAAAGTAGAGGACGTCTAACTTGTTTTTGCAGGGCATGTTGTGATGTGATATGGTCAAGACATGATGCTATATTTTATTGTATGAGATGATCATGTTTTGTAACCGAAGTTATCGGCAACTAGCAGGAGCCATATGGTTGTCACTTTATTGTATGAAATGCAAACGCCCTGTAATTGCTTTACTTTATCACTAAGCGGTAGCGATAGTCGTAGAAGCAATAGATGGCGTAACAACAACGATGCTACCATGGAGATCAAGGTGTCGCGCCGGTGATGATGGTGATCACGACGGTGCTCCGAAGATGGAGATCACAAGCACAAGATGATGATGGCCATATCATATCACTTATATTAATTGCATGTGATGTTTATCCTTTATGCATCTTATCTTACTTTGATTGATGGTAGCATTTTAAGATGATCTCTCACTAATTATCAAGAAGTGTTCTCCCTGAGTATGCACCATTGCGAAAGTTCTTCATGCTGAGACACCACGTGATGATCGGGTGTGATAGGCTCTACGTTCAAATACAACGGGTGCAAAACAGTTGCACACGCGGAATACTCAGGTTAAACTTGACGAGCCTAGCATATACAGATATGGCCTCGGAACATGGAGACCGAAAGGTCGAACGTGAATCATATAGTAGATATGATCAACATAGTGATGTTCACCATTGAAAACTACTCCATCTCACGTGATGATTGGACATGGTTTAGTTGATTTGGATCACGTAATCACTTAGATGACTAGAGAGATGTCTATCTAAGTGGGAGTTCTTAAGTAATATTATTAATTGAACTTAAATTTATCATGAACTTAGTCCTGGTAGTATTTTGCAAATTATGTTATAGATCAATAGCTCGCGTTGTTGCTTTCATATGTTTATTTTGATATGTTCCTAGAGAAAACTCTGTTGAAAGATGTTAGTAGCAATGATGTGGATTGGATCCGTGATCTGAGGTTTATCCTCATTGCTGCACAGAAGAATTATGTCCTTAATGCACCGCTAGGTGACAGACCTATTGCAGGAGCAGATGCAGACGTTATGAACGTTTGGCTAGCTCAATATGATGACTACTTGATAGTTTAGTGCACCATGCTTAACAGCTTAGAATCGGGACTTCAAAGACGTTTTGAACGTCATGGACCATATGAGATGTTCCAGGAATTGAAGTTAATATTTCAAGCAAATACCCGAGTTGAGAGATATGAAGTCTCCAACAAGTTCTATAGCTAAAAGATGGAGGAGAATCGCTCAACTAGTAAGCATGTGCTCAGTTTGTCTGGGTACTTCAATCACTTGAATCAAGTGGGAGTTAATCTTCCAGATAAGATAGTGATTGACAGAATTCTCTAGTCACTATCACAAAGTTACTAGAACTTCGTGATGAACTATAGTATGCAAGGGATGATGAAAACAATTCCCGAGCTCTTCGTGATGTTGAAATCGACGAAGGTAGAAATCAAGAAAGAGCATCAAGTGTTGATGATTGAAAGACCACTAGTTTCAAGAAAAGTGCAAAGGGAAAGAAAGGGAAACTTCAAGTAGAATGGCAAACAAGTTGTCACTCCCGTGAAGAAGCCCAAAGCTGGACCTAAGCCTGAAACTGAGTGCTTCTACTGCAAAGGAAATGGTCACTGGAAGTGGAACTACTCCAAATATTTGGTGGATAAGAAGGATGGCAAAGTGAACAAGGGTATATTTGATATACAGGTTATTGATGTGTGTCTTACTAGTGTTTATAGTAGCCCCTGAGTATTTGATACTTGTTCGGTTACTAAGATTAGTAACTCGAAACAGGAGTTACAGAATAAACAGAGACTAGTTGAAGGGGAAGTGACGATGAGTGTTGGAAGTAGTTCCAAGATTGATATGATCATCATCGCACACTCCCTATACTTTCGGGATTAGTGTTAAACCTAAATAAATGTTATTTGGCATTTGCGTTGAGCATGAACATGATTTGATCGTGTTTATTGCGATACGGTTATTCATTTAAAGTTGGAGAATAATTGTTATTCTGTTTACATGAATAAGACCTTTGATGGTTATACACCCAATGAAAATAGTTTGTTGGATCTCGATCGTAGTGATACACATATTCATAATATTGATGCCAAAAGATGCAAAGTTAATAATGATAGTGCAACTTATTTGTGGCACTGCCATTTGGGTCATATCGGTGTAAAGCGCATGAAGAAACTCCATAAAGATGGATTTTTGGAATCTCTTGGTTATGAATCATTTGATGCTTGCGAACCATGCTTTTTGGGCAAGATGACTAAAACTCCGTTCTTAGGAACAATGGATGAGCTAGTGACTTATTGGAAATAATACATACCGATGTATGCGGTCCAATGAGTGTTAATGCTCGTGGCGGGTATCGTTATTTTCTGACCTTCACAGATGATTTGAGCAGATATGGGTATATCTACTTAATGAAGCACAAGTCTGAAACATTTGAAAAGTTCAAAGAATTTCAGAGTGAAGTGGAGAATCATCGTAACAAGAAAATAAAGTTTCTGTGATTTGATCGCGGAGAAAAATATTTGAGTTACGAGTTTGGTCTTCAATTAAAACAATGTGGAATAGTTATACAAACTCACGCCACCTGGAACACCACAATGTAATGGTATGTCCGAACGTCGTAATCGTACTTTACTAGATATGGTGCGATCTATGATGTCTCTTACTGATTTACCATTATCATTTTGGGGTTGTGCATTAGAGACAGCTGCATTCACGTTAAAAGGGCACCATCTAAATCCATTGAGACGACACCGTATGAACTATGGTTTAGCAGTAAACCTAAGCTGTCGTTTCTTGAAGTTTGGAGTTGTGATGCTTATATGAAAAAGGTTTTCAACCTGATAAGCTCGAACCCAAATCGGAGAAGTGCGTCTTCATAGAATACCCAAAGGAAACTGTTGGGTACTCCTTCTATCACAAATCCAAAGTCAAAACATTCGTTGCTAGGAATGGATCCTTTCTAGAGAAGGAGTTTCTCTCGAAAGAAGTGAGTGGGAGGAAAGTAGAACTTGATGAGGTAACTGTACCTGCTCCCTTATTTGAAAGTAGTTCATCACAGAAATCTGTTCCAGTGACTACTACACCGATTAGTGAGGAAGTTAATGATGATGATCATGAAACTTCAGATTAAGTTACTACAGAACCTCGTAGGTCTTCCAGAGTAAGATCCGCACCAGAGTGGTACGGTAATCCTGTTCTGGAAGTTATGTTACTAGACCATGACGAACCTACGAACTATGAAGGAGCGATGGTGAGCCCAGATTCTGCAAAATGGCTTGAGGCCATGAGATCTGAGATAAGATCCATGTATGAAAACAAAGTATGGACTTTCATTAACTTGCCCAATGATCGGCGAGACATTGAGATTAAATGGATCTTCAAGAGGAAGACGGACGCTGATAGTGTTACTATCTACAAAGCTAAAATTGTTGCAAAAGGTTTTCAACAAGTTCAAGGTGTTGTCTACTGTAACGCCCTCGATTCAATCGTACACTAATCATACACGCAAATGTGTACGATCAAGATCAAGGACTCACGGGAAGATATCTCAACACAACTCTAGACACAAATTAAAATAATACAAGCTTTATATTACAAGCTAGGGGCCTCGAGGGCTCGAATACATAAGCTCGAAAACACAAGAGTCAGCGGAAGCAGCAATATCTGAGTACACACATGAGTTAGACAAGTGCCTTAAGAAGGCTAGCACAAAAGCATCTACGATCGAAAAGGCAAGGCCTCCTGCCTGGGAGCCTCCTAACTACTCCTGGTCATCCGCAGTCTCCGTCACGTGGTAGTAGGCACCCTCGGGGTAGTAGCAGTCGTCAAAGGTGTCATCTGGCTCCTGGACTCCATCATCTGGTTGCGTCATCCGAGAAGAATGGAAAAGGGGAAAAAGAGGGAGCAAAGCAACCGTGAGTACTCATCCAAAGTACTCGCAAGCAAGGATCTACACTACAGATGCAACATTATCAAAGGAAGGCTGTATATGTGGACTGGACTGCAGAAATGCCAGAATAGAGAGAAGGCCTAGTCCTATCGAAGACTAGCATCTTCTGGAAACCACCATCTTGTAGCAAACAGGAGGGAGTAGAGTAGCATAAAGTAAAGTAGTAGTAGTGTTATCAACCTCGGCCAGAGATCCTTTCTCGACTCCCTGCGAGAAAGAAATCCCAGAGCCGTACTATCCAATTATCATCACAATCCAATTCTCATCATCATCCAATTCTCATCACATGTATCCAGTTCTAGTTGTATCGATCGGGATACAACTCCAAGTGTCCGTTACCGTAGGACAGGCTATCGATAGATGTTTTCTTCCCTGCAGGGGTGCACCAACTTACCCATCACGCTTGATTAACTCCGGCCGGAGACACTTTCCTGGGTCATGCCCGGCCTCGGCCAAACAATACGCCACAACCCGACCTAGGCTTAATAGAGAGGCCAGCACGCCGGACTAAACCTATGCCCCCAGGGGTCATGGGCCATCTCCCCGGGAACTCCTGCACGTTGCGAACGCGGCCGGTGAGCAGACCTAGCTACCTCCTTATAAAGGTAGGTGCTTACCAGTCCAACCCGGCGTGCGCCGCTCAGTCGCTAACGTCTATTAAGCTTCGGCTGATGCATACGACGCAGAACGCCCATACTATGCCCACGTGATGGTTAGTGCTATCAGGCCAGAGGCCCCTCGGATCAAATATCCAAATCGTAGTGGATTAGGAACGCGCGGTAACAAGCAGAGACTCACGAAAGATGTGACCCCGTTGCCCCGTCTCGAGGACTTGCGGCAAGGGCTAAGAATGCCCGGCCACGCCTCGTAATTATCTCTCGGGCACCTTCCAGGTCAACCCGACTCCACATCACTCGCAATTATGCTCGCGCGGGTACCCCTCAGGGTCAACCCGTCTTTAGTAACATGGTTCAGTGTAACATAGTAACCATAGTAACCGTGTGTCCAAACATCAAGGGGAAAACCCGAGGAATCACCCCCGGTGAATTTCACTCGATGTAATCATCAAGGTGAACGTAAGAGGAATCACCCCCGAGGTTCACACTTGAGGGGTTGCACGACAGAGTCGTATCGGAAGTGGTTAAGGCGGAATCACCCTCGATGACCACGACCAAATAGCTACACTATAGGGTTAACATCAGAAGTGTTGTAGAGGTCTCACCCTCGGCACTCGATAGTAACCCAGCAGTGTCGAGCAACTAAGGGGAGAGTGATGTGCGGTGGCAGGGCCTGGTCTTCGATCCCGTTGATCTGGTATTCGATGATGAAGCAGGGGCAACAAGGAAAATGTGGGGGTCACTGATGGATCACTAACCAACCTAAAGGTCGGAACATGGAGACCGAAAGGTCGAACGTGAATCATATAGTAGATATGATCAACATAGTGATGTTCACCATTGAAAACTACTCCATCTCACGTGATGATTGGACATGGTTTAGTTGATTTGGATCACGTAATCACTTAGATGACTAGAGAGATGTCTATCTAAGTGGGAGTTCTTAAGTAATATTATTAATTGAACTTAAATTTATCATGAACTTAGTCCTGGTAGTATTTTGCAAATTATGTTATAGATCAATAGCTCGCGTTGTTGCTTTCATATGTTTATTTTGATATGTTCCTAGAGAAAACTCTGTTGAAAGATGTTAGTAGCAATGATGTGGATTGGATCCGTGATCTGAGGTTTATCCTCATTGCTGCACAGAAGAATTATGTCCTTAATGCACCGCTAGGTGACAGACCTATTGCAGGAGCAGATGCAGACGTTATGAACGTTTGGCTAGCTCAATATGATGACTACTTGATAGTTTAGTGCACCATGCTTAACAGCTTAGAATCGGGACTTCAAAGACGTTTTGAACGTCATGGACCATATGAGATGTTCCAGGAATTGAAGTTAATATTTCAAGCAAATACCCGAGTTGAGAGATATGAAGTCTCCAACAAGTTCTATAGCTAAAAGATGGAGGAGAATCGCTCAACTAGTAAGCATGTGCTCAGTTTGTCTGGGTACTTCAATCACTTGAATCAAGTGGGAGTTAATCTTCCAGATAAGATAGTGATTGACAGAATTCTCTAGTCACTATCACAAAGTTACTAGAACTTCGTGATGAACTATAGTATGCAAGGGATGATGAAAACAATTCCCGAGCTCTTCGTGATGTTGAAATCGACGAAGGTAGAAATCAAGAAAGAGCATCAAGTGTTGATGATTGAAAGACCACTAGTTTCAAGAAAAGTGCAAAGGGAAAGAAAGGGAAACTTCAAGTAGAATGGCAAACAAGTTGTCACTCCCGTGAAGAAGCCCAAAGCTGGACCTAAGCCTGAAACTGAGTGCTTCTACTGCAAAGGAAATGGTCACTGGAAGTGGAACTACTCCAAATATTTGGTGGATAAGAAGGATGGCAAAGTGAACAAGGGTATATTTGATATACAGGTTATTGATGTGTGTCTTACTAGTGTTTATAGTAGCCCCTGAGTATTTGATACTTGTTCGGTTACTAAGATTAGTAACTCGAAACAGGAGTTACAGAATAAACAGAGACTAGTTGAAGGGGAAGTGACGATGAGTGTTGGAAGTAGTTCCAAGATTGATATGATCATCATCGCACACTCCCTATACTTTCGGGATTAGTGTTAAACCTAAATAAATGTTATTTGGCATTTGCGTTGAGCATGAACATGATTTGATCGTGTTTATTGCGATACGGTTATTCATTTAAAGTTGGAGAATAATTGTTATTCTGTTTACATGAATAAGACCTTTGATGGTTATACACCCAATGAAAATAGTTTGTTGGATCTCGATCGTAGTGATACACATATTCATAATATTGATGCCAAAAGATGCAAAGTTAATAATGATAGTGCAACTTATTTGTGGCACTGCCATTTGGGTCATATCGGTGTAAAGCGCATGAAGAAACTCCATAAAGATGGATTTTTGGAATCTCTTGGTTATGAATCATTTGATGCTTGCGAACCATGCTTTTTGGGCAAGATGACTAAAACTCCGTTCTTAGGAACAATGGATGAGCTAGTGACTTATTGGAAATAATACATACCGATGTATGCGGTCCAATGAGTGTTAATGCTCGTGGCGGGTATCGTTATTTTCTGACCTTCACAGATGATTTGAGCAGATATGGGTATATCTACTTAATGAAGCACAAGTCTGAAACATTTGAAAAGTTCAAAGAATTTCAGAGTGAAGTGGAGAATCATCGTAACAAGAAAATAAAGTTTCTGTGATTTGATCGCGGAGAAAAATATTTGAGTTACGAGTTTGGTCTTCAATTAAAACAATGTGGAATAGTTATACAAACTCACGCCACCTGGAACACCACAATGTAATGGTATGTCCGAACGTCGTAATCGTACTTTACTAGATATGGTGCGATCTATGATGTCTCTTACTGATTTACCATTATCATTTTGGGGTTGTGCATTAGAGACAGCTGCATTCACGTTAAAAGGGCACCATCTAAATCCATTGAGACGACACCGTATGAACTATGGTTTAGCAGTAAACCTAAGCTGTCGTTTCTTGAAGTTTGGAGTTGTGATGCTTATATGAAAAAGGTTTTCAACCTGATAAGCTCGAACCCAAATCGGAGAAGTGCGTCTTCATAGAATACCCAAAGGAAACTGTTGGGTACTCCTTCTATCACAAATCCAAAGTCAAAACATTCGTTGCTAGGAATGGATCCTTTCTAGAGAAGGAGTTTCTCTCGAAAGAAGTGAGTGGGAGGAAAGTAGAACTTGATGAGGTAACTGTACCTGCTCCCTTATTTGAAAGTAGTTCATCACAGAAATCTGTTCCAGTGACTACTACACCGATTAGTGAGGAAGTTAATGATGATGATCATGAAACTTCAGATTAAGTTACTACAGAACCTCGTAGGTCTTCCAGAGTAAGATCCGCACCAGAGTGGTACGGTAATCCTGTTCTGGAAGTTATGTTACTAGACCATGACGAACCTACGAACTATGAAGGAGCGATGGTGAGCCCAGATTCTGCAAAATGGCTTGAGGCCATGAGATCTGAGTAAGATCCATGTATGAAAACAAAGTATGGACTTTCATTAACTTGCCCAATGATCGGCGAGACATTGAGATTAAATGGATCTTCAAGAGGAAGACGGACGCTGATAGTGTTACTATCTACAAAGCTAAAATTGTTGCAAAAGGTTTTCAACAAGTTCAAGGTGTTGTCTACTGTAACGCCCTCGATTCAATCGTACACTAATCATACACGCAAATGTGTACGATCAAGATCAAGGACTCACGGGAAGATATCTCAACACAACTCTAGACACAAATTAAAATAATACAAGCTTTATATTACAAGCTAGGGGCCTCGAGGGCTCGAATACATAAGCTCGAAAACACAAGAGTCAGCGGAAGCAGCAATATCTGAGTACACACATGAGTTAGACAAGTGCCTTAAGAAGGCTAGCACAAAAGCATCTACGATCGAAAAGGCAAGGCCTCCTGCCTGGGAGCCTCCTAACTACTCCTGGTCATCCGCAGTCTCCGTCACGTGGTAGTAGGCACCCTCGGGGTAGTAGCAGTCGTCAAAGGTGTCATCTGGCTCCTGGACTCCATCATCTGGTTGCGTCATCCGAGAAGAATGGAAAAGGGGAAAAAGAGGGAGCAAAGCAACCGTGAGTACTCATCCAAAGTACTCGCAAGCAAGGATCTACACTACAGATGCAACATTATCAAAGGAAGGCTGTATATGTGGACTGGACTGCAGAAATGCCAGAATAGAGAGAAGGCCTAGTCCTATCGAAGACTAGCATCTTCTGGAAACCACCATCTTGTAGCAAACAGGAGGGAGTAGAGTAGCATAAAGTAAAGTAGTAGTAGTGTTATCAACCTCGGCCAGAGATCCTTTCTCGACTCCCTGCGAGAAAGAAATCCCAGAGCCGTACTATCCAATTATCATCACAATCCAATTCTCATCATCATCCAATTCTCATCACATGTATCCAGTTCTAGTTGTATCGATCGGGATACAACTCCAAGTGTCCGTTACCGTAGGACAGGCTATCGATAGATGTTTTCTTCCCTGCAGGGGTGCACCAACTTACCCATCACGCTTGATTAACTCCGGCCGGAGACACTTTCCTGGGTCATGCCCGGCCTCGGCCAAACAATACGCCACAACCCGACCTAGGCTTAATAGAGAGGCCAGCACGCCGGACTAAACCTATGCCCCCAGGGGTCATGGGCCATCTCCCCGGGAACTCCTGCACGTTGCGAACGCGGCCGGTGAGCAGACCTAGCTACCTCCTTATAAAGGTAGGTGCTTACCAGTCCAACCCGGCGTGCGCCGCTCAGTCGCTAACGTCTATTAAGCTTCGGCTGATGCATACGACGCAGAACGCCCATACTATGCCCACGTGATGGTTAGTGCTATCAGGCCAGAGGCCCCTCGGATCAAATATCCAAATCGTAGTGGATTAGGAACGCGCGGTAACAAGCAGAGACTCACGAAAGATGTGACCCCGTTGCCCCGTCTCGAGGACTTGCGGCAAGGGCTAAGAATGCCCGGCCACGCCTCGTAATTATCTCTCGGGCACCTTCCAGGTCAACCCGACTCCACATCACTCGCAATTATGCCCGCGCGGGTACCCCTCAGGGTCAACCCGTCTTTAGTAACATGGTTCAGTGTAACATAGTAACCATAGTAACCGTGTGTCCAAACATCAAGGGGAAAACCCGAGGAATCACCCCCGGTGAATTTCACTCGATGTAATCATCAAGGTGAACGTAAGAGGAATCACCCCCGAGGTTCACACTTGAGGGGTTGCACGACAGAGTCGTATCGGAAGTGGTTAAGGCGGAATCACCCTCGATGACCACGACCAAATAGCTACACTATAGGGTTAACATCAGAAGTGTTGTAGAGGTCTCACCCTCGGCACTCGATAGTAACCCAGCAGTGTCGAGCAACTAAGGGGAGAGTGATGTGCGGTGGCAGGGCCTGGTCTTCGATCCCGTTGATCTGGTATTCGATGATGAAGCAGGGGCAACAAGGAAAATGTGGGGGTCACTGATGGATCACTAACCAACCTATACTAAGTAGTTTAGGATAAGCAGGTAAGTAACAATAAGCAGGTTACAAAAGCAGGCTATGCATCAGAATAAGAGCAAACAATAACAGTAGCAAAATCTAATGCAAGCATGAGAGAATGGAATGGGCGATATCGGGATGATCAAAGGAGGGGCTTGCCTGGTTGCTCTGGCAAGGAGGGGTCGTCGTCGACGTAGTCGATCACTGGGGCAGCATCGGTCTCGGGGTCTACCTGTCATACACAGAGGGCTAATAGTGGGTTATTTTAATTAAACATGGTTAATTAGATGTCGGGCCCCACATGTTAGTGACTATTTAGCTTAACTAATTATTTTTATTTGTAAAAACGTTTATTTAACAAAAAAAATCGGTGGGGCCCGCATGTCAGTAACACTGTGTGCCCAGTCAACACAGTTGGCCATGGTCAACGAGGTCAACTGGGGCCAGGGGGCCATGGGCAGTGACCTAGAGGCGGGCCCCAGGTGTGCCACGTCGGCGGCATCGGGGTTTCACCGCCGGCGACCAAAACAGCGGCAGGGCTCGCCGGACTTCGCCGGAAAAACGCCACAGGGGGCCGTTTCGAGCGTGGCCGGGCTCGTTCGGACGCGGGAGGAGCGGCGCATCCAACTGTGACCTTAGCTCAGGCGGGGGCGGGCTGCAACGACGACGGCGTCGAGCGGGGCGGATGCCGGACTTCGGTCATCGTCGGGATCGGGGCTGGGGTGCATTTGCGGGCAAACCAAGCGGCTAGACGAGGCCTACGCGGTGCGGTGAGCGCGCTGGGCACTGGCCCGTGACCATTTGGTCACCGGAGTCTTGCCGGCGACGAGATCCGCGATGGAGAGTTCGGGCATCTCCAATGCGACCACTACGGTGACGGAAGCGCGCGGGGAGAGAGGGAGAAGGACGACGACTGCTCACCGGGCCCTGTAGTTGTGCTCAAATGGGCTCGGGGAGGCATGTCGTCACCGGAATCATCGCCGGAGTTGAAGATGGCCGTAGGGGAAGAAGAGGTCGTCGGGCTCGTCTCGGTGGCTTCCGGCTCTAATGGCTTGGATAGGACGACGCAGAGGACGACGGCAGAGCGCTACGTCATCGGGGCGAGGCGAGAGGTCGACAGGGAGCGTGGGATCGACGGCGCGCGGCAGCGGCTCTCTCGGTGAGGGAGGAGAAGGGTGAGGGGGAGCAAGGAGGAATCTGGTGGGGAGAGGGAGAGGCGGAGCGGGGCAAGTGGGGAGGTGAGTGGGAGAGGCACCCGAGGCGTCAGGGGCGTGGAGGCCTTATCCCCCCCCTCGTCGTCGACGACGAGGCGGTCCGGGGCGACCGCGCCCTTGTAGCGACGGGGTCGGTCGAACAGGGAAGGCGACCCGGGGTAAGATGGGCCGGCCAGTGTAATGGGCCAAAGCCCAGGGAGGCAGGGGGCTCTTTTCTCACACTCCCCTCTGCTTTTTCCTTTTTATTTCTTTTTTTTGTTTTTCCAGCAGCTTTTGCATCTTCTTTTTAGACACTAATGACTTTGCAAAATTATGCCACTGGCCAAGATAATTTTCAAAGAATTATTGTGCACTGCCACAAAAAGGTTGTGAGACTTTAAAAGTAGTTTGCAAATTTTATAATTTAATAAGGCATTTAAATTATTGCTCAGCTCACTGTTATAAGTAGTTTAGGCCACTTAAACACTTTTCAAAAATGTTGGTTCACCACCAATATTACTTGTGGATTATTTGGCACATGATGAACATTTTAGTTTTCATGTTTGAGCAATTTTGAATTTCACTCAGAAATTGAAATGGAATATTGATTAAAGTGACTAAGCACTGTTATAGCAAAATGATTAGCTTGATCTCAGGGATTACTGTAGCATCATGACACCGGGGTGTTACAACTCTCCTCCTCTAAAAGAAATTCTCGTCCCGAGAATTAAGAGGTAGAAGGGAACAGGTCGGGGTATTCATCCCGGAGGTTATCTTCGCGTTCCCAAGTGGCTTCCTCTTTAGTATGATTCGACCATTGCACCTTGAGGAACTTGGTAACCTTCTGGCGTGTTCGACGTTCAGCCTCTTCAAGAATGCAGATCGGATGCTCCTTGTATGTGAGATCATCTTGTATTTCAATCAATTCCGGATCCACTTCACGTTCTGGATCCTTGAAGCATCGACGAAGTTGCGACACGTGGAAGACATCATGAACATGAGAGAACTGAGGTGGCAACTCCAGTTGATAAGCCACCAGTCCACGACGGGCGAGAATACGGAAGGGACCAATGTAGCGAGGAGCTAACTTGCCCTTGACTCCGAACCGATAAGTGCCTCTCAAAGGAGTGACACGCAGATAAGCTTGTTCACCAGGTTGATAAGTTGAACCCCAGTGTTTCCGGTCATAGTTGCTCTTCTGGCGGGACTGGGCCGCCTTGAGATTATCCCGGACAATGCGAACCTGCTCTTCAGCTTGTTGAATAATATCCGGACCAATGAGTGTCCGTTCCCAAGTTTCTGACCAATTCAGAGGGGTTCGGCACTTACGTCCATAGAGCACTTCGAAGGGTGCCATCTTCAAGCTGGCTTGATAGCTGTTGTTATAAGAGAACTCCGCATAAGGGAGAGATTCTTCCCACTTCTTGCCGAAAGAAATAACATAAGCTCGAAGCATGTCTTCAAGAATTTGATTGACTCGCTCGACTTGGCCTTGGGATTGGGGATGATAAGCAGTGCTCCAGGTAATATGAGTTCCCATTGCCTCTTGGAAACTATCCCAGAACTTAGAAGTGAAAATACTGCCACGGTCTGAACTGATCTCCTTTGGAATGCCGTGGAGTGACACAATTCTAGAGATATACAAGTTTGCTAATTGACTAGCAGTGATTGTCTCCTTGACTGGCAGAAAGTGAGCAACCTTCGAGAATTGGTCGATGACGACAAATATAGCATCGTTACCTTTCTGAGACTTGGGAAGGCCTGTGACGAAGTCCATTTGGATCTTATCCCACTTCCATTCAGGAATCGAAAGCGGTTGTAGAAGTCCAGCCGGTTTCTGATGTTCTGCTTTGACGCGACGACAAACGTCACATTCTTCAATATATCGAGCAATGTCTTGCTTCATATTAGACCACCAGTACTTTTGACGAATGTCTAGATACATCTTGGTACTTCCCGGATGAATAGAGAGGGGGGTGTCATGCACTTCTTTCATCACCTTCTCTGTCATTAGCTCGAACCGGGGTACTACAATGCGATCTCTGAAGTATAAGGTTCCATCTTCACCAAGTGAGAAATCTCTGGATTTCTCTAAGGCAAGATCCTTTTTCATCAAATCAATGTGAGCATCTTTGGCTTGAGCAGACTTAATTGCTTTCAGAAGAGTTGGTTCCAGCACAAGGTTATTCAGAGAACCCTGTGGAACTAGTTGAAGGTTCAGTTTGCATAGCTCTTCATAAAGGCCGGGTTGAGCTTTGTAGACCATGTGATTATTGCAATAAGACTTACGGCTCAGGGCATCGGCCATTACATTAGCCTTCCAGGGGTATAGGATATACCGCAGTTGTAGTCAGCAATAGCTTCCATCCATCGCTGCTGACGGAGGTTCAGATCTGGCTGAGTAAACAGGTACTTCAGACTCTGATGATCGGTGAAGATCTCGCAACGATTACCGAGAAGGTATTGTCGCCATAGCTTCAGTGCAAAGATAACCGCAGCAAGCTCGAGGTCATGAACTGGGTAGTTTTCCTCATGAGGACGCACTTGAAGGGAAGCATAAGCAATCACCCTGCGCTCTTGCATTAGGACACAGCCTAATCCTTGAGGTGAAGCGTCACATAGATGACGAAGTCCTTGCGAGAATCAGGAGGAGCAAGCACTGGGGCAGAAGTCAGCTTGTCCTTGAGTGCCTGGAAACTTTCCTGACATTTGTCTGTCCAGTCGAACTTAACGCCTTTGTGAAGCAGATTAGTCAGTGGCTTGGCGATCTTGGAGAAATTCTCAACAAAGCGGCGACAATAGCTGGCTAGTCCGAGAAAGCTTCTGACTTGCTTGACAGTCTTCGGAGGGGTCCAGTCAAGAATAGCCTGAACGCGCTCTGGGTTGACGGCAATACCATCCTTGGAGATGACATGACCAAGGTAGGTGACTTCGGGTAACCAGAATTCGCACTTGGAATACTTGGCATAAAGTTGATGTTCTCGGAGCTTCTCCAGAACAAGACGAAGATGTTCAGCATGTTCTTCTTTATTCTTTGAATATACCAGTATATCATCTAGATAGACTACAACGAACTTGTCGAGGTAATCCATGAATATGTAATTCATCAGACGAGAGAAAGTAGCTGGAGCATTGGTTAAACCGAATGACATGACGGTGTACTCATATGAACCATATCGAGTAACGAATGCGGTCTTTGGAATATCCTCTTCACGAACACGGATCTGGTGGTAACCCAACCTCAAGTCGAGTTTAGAGAATATCGATGATCCATCCAGTTGATCGTACAAATCATTGATCCGAGGAAGGGGATATTTGTTCTGAATTGTAGCTTGGTTGATAGGACGGTAATCTTGGACCAAACGGTTCGTTCCGTCCTTCTTCTTCACAAAGAGAGAAGGTGCTCCCCAAGCAGAGGAACTTGGGCGAATGAAACCCTTGCGAAGAGATTTGTCGATTTCCTCCTTAAGCTCAAGGAGTTCATGAGGTGGCATCTTGTAGGGTCGTTTGGCGATAGGAACGGTGCCTGGTTTCAAGTCGATGACGAACTCGACAGCCCGGGCAGGGGGTATTCCTGGAAGTTCTTCTAGAAATACGTCTTGGAAGTCGCGAACGACTGGAATCTTTTCAATTCCCTCAAGAGGTGCCGCGTTCAACGCATTCAGCACATAAAGTCGTGCTTCAGCGTTTCGAACCAGACGAGCATTGTAGCTTACTATCTCATCTGAAGGGTGTAGAAGGTGGACGGTTTTAGTGGCACAAACGATAGAAGCCGTATGTGCTTTCAACCAATCCATTCCCAGAATTAGGTCAACATTGGAAGACTTTAGAATAATGGGGGATGCAAAGAATTCCAACCCTTCGATTTCAACTGAAACGTTGTGGCTAACCATGGAGGTTTGGCATTGCCCCGCAGGGTTTTTTACCACTAGTGGAGTGTGCATCTCTTCGTATTTAATGCCATGCATGAATGCAAAATCTTCTGATATGAAAGAATGCGATGCTCCTGTATCGAATAAAACAGCAGCTGGTACTGAATTAACGAGAAGAGTACCCATCACAATGGCAGGCTGGTCTTGAGCTTCATTCAGATCAACATGATTATCATGACCATGACCATAAGGTCTGGCATTGTTGTTATAGGGCTGATTGTTACGGCCATTTGAAGGTAGAGCCAGCTGGCTCTTTTTCTGAGTGCACTCTTTAGCAAGGTGATCGGGGCGGCCACATCTGAAGCACAGACCATCATTGGGATAGGGAGCAGGAGCTTGGGATGGTACATCTCGAAGAGGCTGCCTCTCTGGTGGAAGAGGCAGACGAGGTGTAGCATAGGACTGTCTTGGTGCAGGTGCAGTTGGACGATACATGCTATGGGGAATCCATATCTGACGCTTCTGCGCTGACGGGCCCGAAGATGGGCCAGCGTCACGGCTACGCCTGAGGGATCCCTGGTGTTCCTAAAGACCAGTCTCAACCTGAATAGCCTTGTTCACCAAGGTGGCGAAGTCGGTAAAGTCATGAACGAGCAGTGCTAGCTTGATATCAGGGTGAAGTCCGTCATGGAACTTTTCTTGCCTACGAGCATCAGTAGCAATGTCTTCTTCAGCGTAACGGGACAATTCCAAGAATTCCCGCTGATAAGCATCTACAGACTTGTTGCCTTGGGTGAAGTTACAGAACTCGCGCTTCTTCCTGTCCATGATTCCCTGAGGAATGAAGCGGGCACGGAAAGCGGCTTGGAAATCTGGCCAAGTGATGAGCGTTCCAGCAGGTAGGGTACGTCTGTGGCTGTCCCACCATTGAGCAGCGGGACCCTTGAGGAAGAAGGATGCGAAGGTGACATAGCTGGCAGGGGCAACACTAGCAGACTCCATTTCATACGTGATGTCTCGGAGCCAGTCATCAGCATCAAGGGGCTGAGTTGAGCTGCGGTAGATTGTCGGGTTGAGGCCCATGAAGTCCTGCAGAGTAACTGGGGCTGGCTGCTGGTTCATATTCGGATGAGGAAACTGAGCCATCATTCCTTCCATGAACTGGCGGTTCAGCTCAAACTGTTGCATCATTCCAGCAAATAATTCGGGCGGTGGTAGGTCGTTGCCACCACGACCACGACCAGTCGGTCTAACCATCTTGCTAACATATAACAGGGGGTAGTTCAGCATTGAGCATTTGCAAAGGCAAGGATCATTCATGATGAAAACATGCATAATGAAGGAGGTACGATGGATTCCACTTCGTAGTCAACACGACAGGTGTGTGTACTATTCCAGAGGCTATTCTAAGGAATAACTATGGCTTTAACCAACTTCGGGGTGAATGTGGTCACGGGATCCTAATGTTAGTAAATTCGTTTAACCCGAGTAGAAGAGAGTTCAGAGTCCCAGAGTATAGACGAGGAGTAAAAGATCCTAGTACCACCCAATGGCGATGTGGGCCCGTAAGCCACACAGCCAATGTTAGTAAAAGTTTTTTAGTGACTAGACTCAACTTCTGCCAAGGAGTTGGAAAGGGGGCTACCTACAGGCAGTCGGCTCTGATACCAACTTGTAACGCCCTCGATTCAATCGTACACTAATCATACACGCAAATGTGTACGATCAAGATCAAGGACTCACGGGAAGATATCTCAACACAACTCTAGACACAAATTAAAATAATACAAGCTTTATATTACAAGCCAGGGGCCTCGAGGGCTCGAATACATAAGCTCGAAAACACAAGAGTCAGCGGAAGCAACAATATCTGAGTACAGACATGAGTTAGACAAGTGCCTTAAGAAGGCTAGCACAAAAGCATCTACGATCGAAAAGGCAAGGGCTCCTGCATGGGAGCCTCCTAACTACTCCTGGTCATCCGCAGTCTCCGTCACGTGGTAGTAGACACCCTCGGGGTAGTAGCAGTCGTCAAAGGTGTCATCTGGCTCCTGGACTCCGTCATCTGGTTGCATCATCTGAAAAGAATGGAAAAGGGGAAAAAGAGGGAGCAAAGCAACCGTGAGTACTCATCCAAAGTACTCGCAAGCAACGATCTACACTACAGATGCAACATTATCAAAGGAAGGCTGTATATGTGGACTGGACTGCAGAAATGCCAGAATAGAGAGAAGGCCTAGTCCTATCGAAGACTAGCATCTTCTGGAAACCACCATCTTGCAGCAAACAGGAGGGAGTAGAGTAGCATAAAGTAAAGTAGTAGTAGTGTTATCAACCTCGGCCAGAGATCCCTTCTCGACTCCCTGCGAGAAAGAAATCCCAGAGCCGTACTATCCAATTATCATCATAATCCAATTCTCATCATCATCCAATTCTCATCACATGTATCCAGTTCTAGTTGTATCGATCGGGATACAACTCCAAGTGTCTGTTACCGTAGGACAGGCTATCGATAGATGTTTTCTTCCCTGCAGGGGTGCACCAACTTACCCACCACGCTTGATTAACTATGGCCGGACACACTTTCCTGGGTCATGCCCGACCTCGGCCAAACAATACGCCGCAACCCGACCTAGGCTTAATAGAGAGGCCAGCACGCCGGACTAAACCTATGCCCCCAGGGGTCATGGGCCATCTCCCCGGGAACTCCTGCACGTTGCGAACGCGGCCGGTGAGCAGACCTAGCTACCTCCTTAAAAAGGTAGGTGCTTACCAGTCCAACCCGGCGCGCGCCGCTCAGTCGCTGACGTCTATTAAGCTTCGGCTGATGCATACGACGCAGAACGCCTATACTATGCCCACGTGATGGTTAGTGCTATCAGGCCAGAGGCCCCTCGGATCAAATATCCAAATCGTAGTGGATTAGGAACGCGCGGTAACAAGCAGAGACTCACGAAAGATGTGACCCCGTTGCCCCGTCTCGAGGACTTGTGGCAAGGGCTAAGAATGCCCGGCCACGCCTCGTAATTATCTCTCGGGCACCTTCCAGGTCAACCCGACTCCACATCACTTGCAATTATGCTCGCGCGGGTACCCCTCAGGGTCAACCCGTCTTTAGTAACATGGTTCAGTGTAACATAGTAACCATAGTAACCGTGTGTCCAAACATCAAGGGGAAAACCCGAGGAATCACCCCCGGTGAATTTTAGCTTAACTAATTATTTTTATTTGTAAAAACGTTTATTTAACAAAAAAAATGCGGTGGGGCCCGCGTGTCAGTAACACTGTGTGCCCAGTCAACACAGTTGACCACGGTCAACGAGGTCAACTGGGCCAGGGGGCCACGGGCAGTGACCCAGAGGCGGGCCCCAGGTGTGCCACGTCGGCGGCGTCGGGGTTTCACCGCCGGCGACCAAAACAGCGGCAGGGCTCGCCGGACTTCGCCGGAAAAATGCCACAGGGGGCCGTTTCGAGCGCGGCCAGGCTCGTTCGGACGCGGGAGGAGCGGCACATCCAACTGTGACCTTAGCTCAGGCGGGGGCGGGCTGCAACGACGACGGCGTCGAGCGGGGCGGATGCCGGACTTCGGTCATCGTCGGGATCGGGGCTGGGGTGCGTTTGCGGGCAAACCAAGCGGCTAGACGAGGCCTACACGGTGCAGTGAGCGCGCTGGGCACTAGCCCGTGACCATTTGGTCACCGGAGTCTTGCCGGCGACGAGATCCGCGACGGAGAGTTCGGGCATCTCCAATGCGACCACTACAGTGACGGAAACGCGCGGGGACAGAGGGAGAAGGACGACGACTGCTCACCGGGCCCTGTAGTTGTGCTCAAATGGGCTCCGGGAGGCATGTCGTCACCGGAATCATCGCCGGAGTTGAAGATGGCCGTAGGGGAAGAAGAGGTCGTCGGGCTCATCTCGGTGGCTTCCGGCTCCAATTGCTTGGATAGGACGATGCAGAGGACGACGGCGGAGCGCTATGTCATCGGGGAGAGGCGAGAGGTCGACAGGGAGCGTGGGATCGACGGCGCGCGGCAGCGGCTCCCTCGGTGAGGGAGGAGAAGGGTGAGGGGAGCGAGGAGGAATCTGGTGGGGAGAGGGAGAGGCGGAGCGGGGCAAGTGGGGAGGTGAGTGGGAGAGGCACCCGAGGCGTCGGGGGCGTGGAGGCCTTATCCTCCCCCTTGTCATCGACGGCGAGGCGGTCCGGGGCGACCGCGCCCCTGTAGCGACGGGGTCGGTCGAACAGGGAAGGCGACCCTGGGTAAGATGGGCCGGCCAGTGTAATGGGCTAAAGCCCAGGGAGGCAGGGGGCTCTTTTCTCACTCTCCCCTCTGCTTTTTCCTTTTTATTTCTTTTTTTTTGTTTTTCCAGCAGCTTTTGCATCTTCTTTTTAGACACTAATGACTTTGCAAAATTATGCCACTGGCCAAGATAATTTTCAAAGAATTATTGTGCACTGCCACAAAAAGGTTGTGAGACTTTAAAAGTAGTTTGCAAATTTTATAATTTAATAAGGTATTTAAATTATTGCTCAGCTCACTGTTATAAGTAGTTTAGGCCACTTAAACACTTTTCAAAAATGTTGGTTCACCACCAATATTACTTGTGGATTATTTGGCACATGATGAACATTTTAGTTTTCATGTTTGAGCAATTTTGAATTTCACTCAGAAATTGAAATGGAATATTGATTAAAGTGACTAAGCACTGTTATAGCAAAATGATTAGCTTGATCTCAGGGATTACTGTAGCATCATGACACCGGGGTGTTACAACTACGATGAGAGTTTTTCACTCGTATCTATGCTTAAGTCTGTCTGAATCATGTTAGCAATTGCCGCATTTTATGAAATCTGGCAAATGGATAAACAAAACTGCATTCCTTAATGGTTTTCTTAAAGAAGAGTTGTAGATGATGCAACCAGAAGGTTTTGTCAATCCTAAAGGTGCTAACAAATTGTGCAAGCTCCAGCAATCCATCTATGGACTGGTGCAAGCATCTCGGAGTTGGAATATACGCTTTGATGAGTTGATCAAAGCATATGGTTTTATACAGACTTTTGAAGAAGCCTGTATTTACAAGAAAGTGAGTGGGAGCTCTGTAGCATTTCTAATATTATATGTGGATGACATATTGTTAACTGGAAATGATATGGAAATTCTGGATAGCATGAAAGGACACTTGAATAAGAGTTTTTCAAAGCAAGACCTCGGTGAAGCTGCTTACACATTGAGCATCAAGATCTATATAGATAGATCAAGACGCTTGATAAGATTTTTCAATGAGTACATACCTTGATAAATTTTTGAAATAGTTCAAAATGGAACAGTCAAAGAAGGAGTTCTTGCATGTGTTACAAGGTGTGAAGTTGAGTAAGACTCAAGACCCGACCATTGCAGAAAATAGAAAGAGAATGAAAAGTCATTCCCTATGCCTCAGTCATAGGTTCTATAAAGTATGCTATGTTGTGAACCATACCTATTGTATACCTTGCTCTGTGTTTGGCAAAGGAATACAATTTTGATCTAATAGTAGATCACTGTACATGGGTCTAGAATATCCTTAGTAAGGACTAAGGAGATGTTTCTCGATTATGGAGGTGATAAAAGAGCCCGTCGTAAAAGTTACAACGATGCAAGGTTTTACACCAATCCGGATGACTCTGAGTCTCAATCTGGATACATATTGAAAGTGGGAGCAATTAGTTAGAGTAGCTCCGTGCAGAGCATTGTGGACATAGAATATTTGTGAAATATATACGACTCTGAATATGACAGACCCGTTGACTAAGCTTCTCTCACGAGCAAAATATGATCATACCTTAGTACTCTTTTGGGTGTTAATCACATAGCGATGTGAACTAGATTATTGACTCTAGTAAACCCTTTGGGTGTTGATCACATGATGATGTGAACTATGGGTATTAATCACATGCAGATGGGAATATTGGTGTTAAATCACATAGCGATGTGAACTAGATTATTGACTCTAGTGCAAGTGGGAGACTGAAGGAAATATGCCCTAGAGGCAATAATAAAGTTATTATTTATTTCCTTATTTCATGATAAGTGTTTATTATTCATGCTAGAATTGTATTAACCGGAAACATGATACATGTGTGAATACATAGACAAACATATAGTCACTAGTATGCCTCTACTTGACTAGCTCATTAATCAAAGATGGTTATGTTTCCTAACCATAGACACGTGTTGTCATTTGATTAATGGGATCACATCATTAGGAGAATGATGTGATTGACATGACCCATTCCGTTAGCCTAGCACTTGATCGTTTAGTATATTGCTATTGCTTTCTTCATGACTTATACATGTTCCTGTAACTATGAGATTATGCAACTCCCGTTTATCGGAGGAATACTTTGGGTACTACCAAACGTCACAACGTAATTGGGTGATTATAAAGGAGTACTACAGGTGTCTCCAAAGGTACATGTTGGGTTGGCGTATTTCGAGATTAGGTTTTGTCACTCCGATTGTCGGAGAGGTATCTCTGGGCCCTCTCGGTAATGCACATCACTATAAGCCTTGCAAGCAATGTAGCTAATGAGTTAGTTACGGAATGATGCATTATGTAACGAGTAAAGAGACTTGCCAGTAACGAGATTGAACTAGGTATTGGATACCGACGATCGAATCTCGGGCAAGTAACATACCAATGACAAAGGGAACAATGTATGTTGTTATGCGGTTTGACCGATAAAGATCTTCGTAGAATATGTAGGAGCCAATATGAGCATCCAGGTTCCGCTATTGGTTATTGACCAAGAATAGTTCTAGGTCATGTCTACATAGTTCTTGAACCCGTAGGGTCCGCACGCTTAAGGTTTCGATGATAGTTTTATTATGAGTTTATGAGTTTTGATGTACCGAAGGAGTTCGGAGTCCCGGATGAGATCGGGAACATGACGAGGAGTCTCGAAATGGTCGAGACGTAAAGATCGATATATTGGACGACTATATTCGGAGTTCGGAAAGGTTCCGAGTGATTCGGGTATTTTTCGGAGTACCGGGGAGTTACGGGAATACGGGGAAGAGTATTGGGCCTTAATGGGCCTTAGTGGGAAGGAGCCAGGAGGTGGCGCGCGCCCCTCCCAAGCCCAGTCCGAATTGGACAAAGGGTTTGGGGCGCGGCCCCCCTCTCCCTTCCTTCTCCACTTCCCTCCTTTCCCCCCTTCTCCTAGTTGGACTAGGAAAGAAGGAGTCATACTCCCGGTGGGAGTAGGACTCCCCTTGGCGCGCCCTCCTCCTAGGGCCGGCCTCCTCCTCCCTTGCTCCTTTATATACGGGGGCAGGGGGCACCCCATGACACACAAGTTGATCTACGGATCGTTCCTTAGCCGTGTGCGGTGCCCCCCTCCACCATATTCCACCTCGGTCATATTGTCGCGGAGTTTAGGCAAAGCCCTGCGCCGGTAGAGCATCATCATCGTCACCACGCCATCGTGCTGATGGAACTCATCCCCGAAGCTTTGCTGGATCGGAGCCCGGGGATCGTCATCGAGCTGAACGTGTGCTGAACTCGGAGGTGTCGTACGTTCGGTACTTGGATCGGTCGGATCGTGAAGACGTACGACTACATCAACCGCGTTGTCATAACGCTTCCGCTTACAGTGTACGAGGGTACGTGGACAACACTCTCCCCTCTCGTTGCTATGCCATCACCATGATCTTGCGTGTACGTAGGAATTTTTTTGAAATTACTACGTTCCCCAACACTCATAATATAATCCGATGTTTCAAGAATCAATTGTGCCTGCTGCATTGCATCTCCATTTCCCCATGAATACACCTACGGATAATTCCTCACACTTATCGAGTATCCGTTCATCCTGAGTTGTTTGTATGCTTCTTAAGATAAGTTGTAATACTATTTGATCTTCCGATAATCCTCTCCAACTATTGCTCTGCAAATACTTGTCTGCTTGCATTATGGATACTTTCTAGATGTCTGGCAATATTCATTAGTATCCTTTGACACCGTAATTTTGATCCTATTGATTCAACATGTGTGAGAATGCATGCAACCATCAGTTGACCCTTCTAAATTATCTTTCCAACTCAGACGTCATTTTTAGCATGAGTTGGTTCTCGACCAATCAAATTACCGTCGATTGTACCCCTAAGTCTATTCAATTTTTCCATCCTTAATTAGAGTGTTTGCTTCCGATCCCTTGATTCAAAATCATTTTGTATTTAAGCTTTGGAATTATCCAGATATTTCTATAATCCAATGCCTTTGCATTCTTTCTTCCTCTGATTGAGTACCGATACTCACCTCAGCTCCATTGTGGATCGCCAGATCCAATGTTGATTTATTATCCGATAATGTCCTTCATATTCAATCACCTTGTGAGTTCTTCCCCCGGTATATAATGCCTTTGGTAATTTGTTTTCTCTGATTTGGCTAACCATGCTCGGCTTTCGAGCTTATGTTATTTATTCTTGAAGTTTGTGGTATATGTCCCTAAGATGCCTCTATGGGTTGAACCTATGCCTTCCCTAATCCATGTGAACTCAAGAGTTTTCATGAGTCTTACTCTTCTGGTGTTTTGCCAGATAAAACTCCAACATTGCAACTTCTTCGAAAATGAGAAGTGAATGAAAAGTTATGCATTGGAGAAGTGGGAGTCGACCTTGAACTTTGCATTCATGCCCATGGACACGACGCAAGTCTTATCATAGAAACTCCTCTTAAAAAACTAATTCCTTGATATATTATCATCTGGCATCGGTGAATTGATCCTTTGCAACAGTGGTTCCGACCATGATTATTCTTCCTTGGTCCCATTTCTTGGACAAGTTAAATCACTTGTCTTCTGTAGGTCAATACGCCTTCCCAACCTCTATTATGATCTACCTTCGAGTATTACCCCTGGTATCTCGAGGATATCATGCCCTTGTACTACATCTTATGAATTTTTGATGAAGTACTACCTTACCCTGTCTTATCACTTCATGGGTTCTGGGTTGTTTGTCAACCAAGAACACCAATAAGTGAATCGATTCCGCACTCCGATTCAATAACTCTAAGCAATTACCGTTGCTTACGAGTTTAATAATCCTTCAAGTCATTCCTAGCCTAATCGGCTATATCATTATCGTGCTAAATTTTTAACTGTGTGATACGTCTCCAACGTATCTACTTTTCCAAACACTTTTGCCCTTGTTTTGGACTCTAATTTGCATGATTTGAATGAAACTAACCTGGACTGACGCTGTTTTCAGCAGAACTGCCATGATGTTGTTTTATGTGTAGAAAAGAAAAGTTCTCGGAATGTCCTGAAAATCCACGGAGGCACTTTTTGGAATTAATAAGAATTTCTGGGCGAAAGAAACACACCAGGGGGCCTAGGGCCTGTCCACGAGACGGGGAGGGGGCTATCTCGTGGGCCCCCTGGAGCTCCACCGACCTCAACTCCAACTCCATATATTCCGTTTCGCGGAGGAAAAAATTAGAGAGAAATTTTCATCGCATTTTACGACACGGAGCCGCCACCAAGCCCTAACCTCTCTCGGGAGGGCTGATCTAGAGTCCGTTCGGGGCTCCGGAGAGGGGGATTCGTCGCCGTCGTCATCATCAACCATCCTCCATCACCAATTTCACGATGCTCACCATCGTGCGTGAGTAATTCCATCGTAGGCTTGCTGGACGGTGATGGGTTGGATGAGATTTACCATGTAATCAAGTTAGTTTTGTTAGGGTTTGATCCCTAGTATCCACTATGTTCCGAGATTGATGTTGCTATGACTTTGCTATGCTTAATGCTTGTCACTAGGGCCCGAGTGCCATGATTTCAGATCTGAACCTATTATGTTTTCATGAATATATGTGTGTTCTTGATCCTATCTTGCAAGTCTATAGTCACCTATTATGTGTTATGATCCGACAACCCTGAAGTGACAATAATCGGGATACTTCTCGGTGATGATCGTAGTTTGAGGAGTTCATGTATTCACTATCTGTTAATGCTTTGGTCCAGTTCTCTATTAAAAGGACGCCTTAATATCCCTTAGTTTCCACTAGGATCCCGCTGCCACGGGAGGGTAGGACAAAAGATGTCATGCAAGTTCTTTTCCATAAGCACGTATGACTATTTACGGAATACATGCCTACATTACATTGATGAATTGGAGCTAGTTCTGTGTCACCCTATGTTATAGCTATTACATGAGGGATCACATCTGGCATAATTATCCATCACTGATCCATTGCCTACGAGCTTTTCATATATTGTTCTTCGCTTATTTACTTTTCCATTGCTACTGTTACAACTGCTACAAAAACCCAAAAACATTTATCTTTACCTTTGCCACTGTTACGATTACTATCATACTACTTTGCTACTAAATACTTTGCTGCAGATACTAAGTTATCCATGTGTGGTTGAATTGACAACTCAACTACTAATACTCAAGAATATTCTTTGGCTCCCCTTGCGTCGAATCAATAAATTTGGGTTGTACACCCTCAAAAGCTGTTGCGATCCCCTACACTTGTGGGTTATCAAGACTAATTTCTGGCGCCGTTGCCGGGGAGCATAGCTCTATTCTCTGAGTCACTTGGGATTTATATCTGTTGATCACTATGAAGAACTTGAAAGACGCTAAAACCAAGATCTATCCCTCAACTACGAGGGGAGGTAAGGAACTGCCATCTAGCTCTGCACTAGATTTTCCTTCTGTTATGAGTAAGCTTGCCACGCCTAAACCTGTTATTGCTATGAATTCTAATATGTCGCATGTTATTGATGATGCCACTTTTGCTATGCATGATGAAACTACTTCTGTGTGTGATACTACTTTGCCATTAGGTGAATTTCTTGATGAACAACTTGCTAGAGTTAGGGGGAATGAAAATATTGTAGATGATATTATTGATGATAGTGATGATGAATGTTCTCCCAATGATTATGTATTGCCTGTTGTTCCTAAGGGTTATGTTATGAATGAAGAAGCTGCTAGGTAAATCTTTGCTTGCAATGATAGATCTGATCTTAAGAAATTATTAGCTAAATGGAAGCAGTAGTCTCTTAATGCTAGAATGAAACCCGACCCTACTTTTGCTACTTCACCTATCTGTGTTACTGATAAGGATTACGAATTCTCTGTTGATCCTGAAATTATTACTTTAGTTGAATCTGATCCTTTTTATGGCCTTGAATCTGAAACTGTTGTGGCACATCTTACCAAGTTGAATGATATAGCTACCCTGTTTACTAATGATGAGATTCTTGCTATTTTTATATCCTTAAGATATTTCGGTTCTCATTAAAGGGTGATGCTAAGACTTGGTATAATTCTCTTGCTCCTGGTTGTGTGCGTAGTCCCCAGGATGTGATTTATTACTTCTCTGCTAAATATTTCCCTGCTTATAAGAAACAAGCTGCCTTGCGGGAAATATATAATTTTGTGCAAATCAAAGAAGAGAGTCTTCCACAAGCTTGGCGGAGGCTTCTGCGGTTACTTAATGCTTTGCCTGATCATCCTCTTAAGAAAAATGAAATACTTGATATCTTTTATAATGGACTAACCGATGCTTCCAAGGACTACTTGGATAGTTGTGCTGGTTGTGTTTTCAGGGAAAGAACAGTCGACGAAGCTGAAATATTATTGAATAATATGTTGACTAATGAAAATAATTGGACTCTTCCTGAGCCAATTCCTGAAGTGATTCCTGAACCTATTGAGCCAATTCCTGAGCCTATTCCTAAACCCACTCCGAAGAAGAGAGGTGTTTTATTTCTCAGTCCTGAAGATATGCAAGAAGCAAAGAAATCAATGAAAGAAAAAGGTATTAAAGCTGAAGATGTTAAGAATTTACCACCTATTTAAGAAATACATGGTCTTAATATACCGCCTGTTGAAGAACCATATTGTCTTGATAACCCGACACAGGTAGTAAAGGTAAATTCTCTGTATAGATATAATAAAGTTGAAATCCTCTCTACTAAATTTCATAGCCCATGCTTAGATGAATTTGATGACTTTATGGCTAGACAAGAAAGTTTTAATGCTTATGTTGGTAGAGAGTTAAAGAATAACGCTTTCGAGATAGGATGTGTATGTGATAATCTGGCTAGAGTTAAAGATGAACTTCACCTCGTTAGCAAATATGCTTCTATGGTTGCTACTCAAGCTGAGCAAGTACTCAAAGCTCAAAATGATTTGCTTGAGGAATTAAATAATAAAAATGACTTTGCTGTTAGAGTGGCTACTAGAACTGGTAGAATGACTCAGGAACCTTTGTATCCTGAAGGCCACCCTAAGAGAATCGAGCAAGATTCTCAAAGAAATAATTTAGAAGCACCTAGTTCTTCCAAAAATAAGAAAAAGAAAGATGATAGGACTTTGCATGCTTCTAGTGAAGCTACTGGAGACACACCTGATAATCCCAATGATATTTCTATTTTCGATGCTGAAACCCAATCAGGTGATGAACATGAACCTAATGATTATGTTCATGTTGATGCTCAACCTAGCAAAAACAACGATGTAGAGATTGAACCTACTGTTGATCCTGATAACCCACAATCAAAGAATCAACGTTATGATAAGAAAGATTTTGTTGCTAGGAAGCACGGTAGAGAAAGAGAACCATGGGTTCAGAAACCCATGCCCTTTCCTCCTAAACCATCCAAGTCAAAGGATGATGAGGATCTTGAGCACTTTGCTGAAATGATTAGACCTATTTTCTTACGTATGCGTTTAACTGATATGCTCAAAGTAAATCCTTATGCTAAGTATATGAAGGATATCATTACAAATAAAAGAAAGATACCGGAAGCTGAAATTTCCGCCATGCTTGCTAGTTACACTTTTAAGGGTGGAATACCAAAGAAACTTGGAGATCCGGGTGTACCAACTATACCATGCTCCATTAAAAGAAATTATGTTAGAACTGCTTTATGTGATCTTGGAGCCGGTGTTAGTGTTATGCCTCTCTCATTATATCGTAGACTTGAATTGAATAAGTTGACACCTACTGAAATATCTTTGCAAATGGCTGATAAATCAACTGCTATACCTGTCGGTATTTGTGACGATGTGCCTGTTGTGGTTGCAAATGTCACTATCTTAACGGACTTTGTTATTCTTGATATTCCCGAGGATGATAGTATGTCTATTATCCTTGGTAGACCTTTTTTGAACACTACAGGGGCTGTTATTGATTGCAACAAAGGCAATGTCACTTTTCATGTTAATGGTAATGAGCATACGGTACACTTTCCGAGGAAACAATCTCAAGTTCATATAGCATCAATTCTATTGAAAAAGTTCCAACTATTATTTCTGGAGGTTTTGAATTTCCTATCCCTACTACCAAGAAAAAGTATGATATTCTTATTGTTGGGGATTTTCATATCCCCGTTGAGGTAACTTAGTGTTATTCGAAATTTCTCCGGTTCCATGCTATTCGGAATGAGTTTGTTAACAAGACTTGATCAACCTTGTTAGTGGGTTCATTTTGATGATCAAGAGATGGATGAAACTAGAAGGCACAACCTTCTGTACCCTCCTTTTACTTTCTGCTATTTAGATTAAATAAAGCAAAAATAGTATTATCTGTCTGTTTTCTGAATTATCTATGCATTAAAAAATAGTCCAAAAATAAAAGTGCTCCAAATGCCCTGCAAATTTAGTATGATTTTTTCTGGAATATTAGAGGATTTTACAACTGCTTGCAAACTCCGGCGGTGGGGTAATATTAATGATCCTCACAAATATGAATTTAAAGATTTTCTTGCTAGTATTACTGTGGGAGAATCTAGGGACATAGCACAATCTACCATAGGGAGCATTCATTTTCCTGCTATACATTATTTTGCTCTCTTCATTGGTAGATGTATTAATGGTAAGGATGAAGCATGTCACATGTGTGTCCCTGATGTGTGTGTCCTCAAGAGTGTTGTGTTAGGTTATAAAGGTTATAACTTGGGGGCAATAGTTGCACGTAGGTTGAAGAATAATAGTAGAAAGGGAGATTTATTTGGAGGAATTTATGCAACCCGTGTGGCTAATTATCTTGGTATAGCTCCACAAGAGGGAGATATGATGATACCTCCTATTTATTTGGATAAAGAAGCTATGTTTAATCATCATTTTCTTGAGAGGAATGAATAATTCCTCCATTATCGACTAATCTATGATAGACGCAACGTCGTCCCTGTTACTCTTCCTGCTCCCTACCTTTTTGATTATCAGGCAAAGGGAAGATATGTCGTCACCAGGGAGGAAGCATGTGATGCCCGGATAATTAAGCTACAGTAATCCCCCCCGTTAATGATGCCACATCACCATTATTACGGTTGGTAATCTCACGTTGATCCAAAACCGGTTCAAATTCAAAATTCAAAATCAGGCAAACAACAAAGGTTTTCAAATGTTAAACCTAAAATGTTCGGGAGGTGTAAAATAAATCATAAGCAATTATGGTGAAGGACCCATATCTAAATAAAATATTTAAATGCACAAGAGTAGATAAAACAGTGGCAAAATAATTATTTAAATGCTTTTAAAATACTAAACAAATATTAAACTAGTTCATTTGGTCAACAAGCTTGTTGAGGTAGTGGAATATATTATTATGCTAATTTAGGAGTAGGGGTTATATTTTTGTAAAACTATTTGCTAACTAAAAGGAAACACAAAAGAAAGACAAATGAAAACAAATCAAAAGAAAGGAACCCCCCCGGCTACCCATGGGCATCGGCCCATCCCACCCGGCCAGCCCAGCTCCCCCTTGGCCCACCCGGCCTCCCTTATCCCACACCCCAGGAAACCCTAGCGCTAACAACTCCCCACTCTCCCCCCACTCCTCGCTCTCCCTCCCCGATCCAGATCGGGAATGGGGGCGTTCGACTCCGTAGCCCCCGCCGCTCGACGCCGTCGCCTGAAGCCGCCCCCGACGCTGCCGGACCTCCTCGACCTCCTCCCCGACGGCCTCCCCGAGCCACGCTGCGCCACGTCGCCCTACGCCGTCGTCTCGCCTCCTCACCTCCTCCTCGTCCCGAGCCGAGGCCGCCATTCCGGCGCCGCGCCCTCGACCCCATCTCCCCGCCGCACTCGTTGCCGGCGACCTGGACGCCGCCCCTTCCTCGTCCTCCTCCTTGAGCTCGAGCCCGCTGCCCCGTCCCTATGATTCCCGGTGAGGCCACGACCTCCGCCCTCCTCCTTCCCCTCTCCCTCACGCTCCTCGTCGTTCCCTGCTCGCGGCCCCGCTCCCCACGACCCTACTCGCCGGCCCGCGCGCGCCCGCGCGCGCCCGTCGTGGCCGCGTCCGGCCACAGCCCTCCGCCCCGTCTTTGCAGTCCCGTCGCTGCTCGCTGGTCGGACCCCGCTCCAGCCATGGCCTCGCCATGGCCACTGACCTCCCCTGCGCTGGCGCCCTGCCGGGTCCGCCGCCCCTGGGCGTGCGCCTGCTTGGGCAACATCCCCCTGCTGCCCGTTACGCCACCCGAACCCGCTATGGCCCTTAGGGCCTATGACATATGGGCCCCACCCACAGAACGTATTTAAAAATAATAATAATAATAAAATAAAAAATAAAAATAATTAATTTAAGAAATAATTAACTTAATTAATTGTGATTAATTAAATTAACCAACTAATTAAACTAATTACACATTAGTTACCTAATTAACCTGATCTGTTAATAAGTTAATTTAGTAGTCAATGACAGTGGGGCCCACCCCTAATTAATACTAATTAGGATAACTAAATTGTTTAATTAAAATGTGTCACTGACCAGTGGGACCCACTAGTCAGGTTGACAAGTCAACTTTGTTGACTACTGACATCAGCATGACATCATGCTGATGTCATAAATCCATTTAGAAAATTCCTGAAATTAATAAAATCTTTAGAAAATCATATCTTTTAATCCGTAACTCGGATTAAATTATTTTCGACATGAAAGTTGCTCAGAACAACGAGACGATTCTGGATATGCAACTCGTTCGTCCGCCACACAACCCTAGCATATCGAACACACAACTTTCCCCCTCCGGTTCATCTGTCCGAAAACACGGAACACCGGGGATACTTTCCCGAATGTTTCCCCCCCCTCACCGGTATCACCTCATACCGCGTTAGAACACGTCTAGCTCTGCTTGTTGTCCTTTTATGCACTTGCTTGCTATGTATTTTCTGTTTCTTCCCCCTCTTCTCTCCGGTAGACCCTGTGACGATGCTGATGCCCCTGTGGTCGACTACGTCACCGGCGAGCCCTCCTTGTCTGAGCAACCAGGCAAGCCCCCCCTTGATCACCAGATATCGCCTATTCTCCTCTATACTGCTTGCATTAGAGTAGTGTAGCATGTTACTGCTTTCCGTTAATCCTATTCTGATGCATAGCCTGACATTGTTTCTACATCTGTTGATACCTTACATGCAATCCTAAATACTTAGTATAGGATGCTAGTTTATCATCTGTGGCCCTACATTCTTGTCAGTCTGCCTTGCTATACTATCGGGCCGTGATCACTCGGGAGGTGATCACGGGTATATACTATACATACATACTATACAGATGGTGACTAAAGTCGGGTCAGCTCGTTGAGTACCCGCAAGTGATTCGGATAAGGGGGCTGAAAGGACAGGTGACTCCATCCCAGTAGAGGTGGGCCTGGGTTCCCGACGGCCCCCGACTGTTACTATGTGGCGGAGCGATAGGGCAGGTTGAGACCACCTAGGCGAGAGGTGGGCCTGGCCCTGGTCAGCGTTCGCGGTTGCTTCGTAATAACACGCTTAACGAGATCTTGGTATTTGATCTAAGTCTGGCCACTGGCCTATACGCACTAACCAACTACGCGGGAAAGATATGGGCACTCGACGTCGTGGTATCAGCCGAAGCCTTCTAGACGTCAGCGACTGAGCAGCGCGCCGGATTGGAACGTAAGCCTGCTCTTGTATTAAGGGGGCTAGTTCTGCTTTCGGCCGCCCACGCAACGTGCAGGTGTGCAATGGGCGATGGGCCCAGACCCCTGCGCCATAGGAGTTAGACCGGCGTGCTGACCTCTCTGTTAGGCCTAGGTGGGGCTGCGACGTGTTGATCTTTCGAGGCCGGGCATGACCCAGGAAAGTGTGTCCGGCCAAATGGGATCGAGCGTGTTGGGTTATGTGGTGCACCCCTGCAGGGAAGTTAATCTATTCGAATAGCCGTGATCTTCGGTAACAGGACGACTTGGAGTTGTACCTTGACCTTATGACAACTAGAACCGGATACTTAATAAAACACACCCTTCCAAGTGCCAGATACAACCCGGTGATCGCTCTCTAACAGGGCGACGAGGGGAGGATCGCCGGGTAGGATTATGCTATGCGATGCTACTTGGGGATGCTACTTGGAGGACTTCAGTCTACTCTCTTCTACATGCTGCAAGATGGAGGCTGCCAGAAGCGTAGTCTTCGATAGGACTAGCTATCCCCCTCTTATTCTGGCATTCTGCAGTTCAGTCCACCGATATTGCCTCTTTACACATATACCCATGCATATGTAGTGTAGATCCTTGCTTGCGAGTACTTTGGATGAGTACTCACGGTTGCTTTTCTCCCTCTTTTCCCCTTTCCCTTCTACCTGGTTGTCGCAACCAGATGCTGGAGCCCTGGAGCCAGACGCCACCGTCGACGATGACTACTACACTGGAGGTGCCTACTACTATGTGTAGCCCGCTGACGACGACCAGGAGTAGTTAGGAGGATCCCAGGCAGGAGGCCTGCGCCTCTTTCGATCTGTATCCCAGTTTGTGTTAGCCTTCTTAAGGAAAACTTGTTTAACTTATGTCTGTACTCAGATATTGTAGCTTCCGCTGACTCGTCTATGATCGAGCACTTGTATTCGAGCCCTCGAGGCCCCTAGCTTGTATTATGATGCTTGTATGACTTATTTATGTTTTAGAGTTGTGTTGTGATATCTTCCCGTGAGTCCCTGATCTTGATCGTACACATTTGCGTGCATGATTAGTGTACGATTGAATCGGGGGCGTCACAAAGCAGCTGAATACGAGAGGGGAGTGGAGGCAGCTCGCCAACACGCTGCAGCTCAGGAGGTGGTTGCCGCTGTAGCTCAGTACAACCCCAGTTTCACTTATGGATATCAGCCAGACGGTCCTTGGTACTAGACCAACTTAGGCCAAAAGCCTAAGCTTGGGGGAGTACGTATTTCTCACCGACTTTACATTCATGTTCACACACTAGTCGTCGGTGCTCATACTCTTTCATTATATTATCTATGCTAGTTTAAATTCCTTTTTCTAGTTTTCTTCTTGTGTGTTTGATAAACCTTGAGAAAAAACCAAAAAAAGTTAGTTTAATTTCCATGCTTGTAGTAAAATTAAAATGAAAACCCAAAAATATTTCTAGTTCTTCTGCTTGCTTGTTGGGAGCTTTCCCGTGTAAATAGTTTTCTTTTCTTTTCTTTCCTTTGGGGGTCGAGAAGACCATATTGAAAATGCTTAGTGGCTCTCATATGCATGATTGTTTATTTAATTTAGAGCCCATATTACTTGTCTTCTCTCTTGAGTTGAATGCTTGCAGATTCCAGCTTAGTCCAATGCACGTGCACTCTTATTATTATACACATCGTTCGGTCATGCGAGTGAAAGGCAATAATGACGATATATGATGGACTTATTGAGATGAGAAAAGCTGGTATGAACTCGACCTCTCTTGTTTTTGTAAATATGATGAGTTCATCGTTATCGATTCAACTTTTATGAAGTAAACATATTTGCAATGACATTTAGAGATTATAGTTGCTTGTGCCATGCTTGATTAGCTATGAGTTATAATGGTTTACCTTGTGTGCCAACATGCTATTAGAATGATTGTGATGTGGTATGATGGGATGGTATCCTCCTTTAAATGAATTGAGTGACTCGACTTGGCACATGTTCATGCATGTAGTTGAAATAAATCAACATAGCCTTCACGATATTTATGTTCATGGTGGATTATATCCTACTCATGCTTGTATTCGGTGTGAATTAATTTTAATGCATGTTTATGACTGTTGTCGCTCTCTCAGTTGGTCGCTTCCCAGTCTTTTGCTAGCCTTCACCTGTACTAAGCAGGAATACTGCTTGTGCATCCAAACTCCTTAAACCCCAAAGTTGTTCCATATGAGTCCACTATACCTTCCTATATGCGGTATCTACCTGCCGTTCCAAGTAAATTTGTATGTGCCAAACTCCAAACCTTCAAATGAAATTCTATTTTGTATGCTCGAGCAGCTCATGTTAGAACTAGGGCTGCCTATATATTCCATGCTAGGTGGGTTATTCTCACGAGGAGTGGACTCTGCTCCTCATTCACGAGAAAGGGCCGGTAATCGGGATGCCCAGTCCCATGATCCAAAAATATCAAAGCAAATCAAAGTAATTGAACAAAACTCCCCCAGGGCTGTTGTTAGTTGGAGGCACTCGTTGTTTTGAGCAAGCCATGGATTGATGCTTGTTGGTGGTTGGGGGAGTATAAACCTTTACCATTCTGTTTGGGAACTACCTATAATGCATGTAGTATGGAAGATACAACCATCTCATAGATGTTGCGTTGACAACGAAAGTATGTCGCTCAAAATGTTATTCAATCTCTATTCTAAAATCGAGCTCTGGCACCTCTACAAATCCATGCTTCCCTCTGCGAAGGGCCTATCTATTTACTTCTATGTTGAGTCATGACCCTTCTTATTAAAAGCACCCGCTGGAGAGCACACTATCATTTGCATTCATTATTGTTGGTTTATATTGGGTATGACTTGACTTGATCTCTTTTACCATGAATTACAATGTTTAGTCAGTCCTTGATCTTTAAAGGTGCTCTGCATTTATGTTTTGCGGTCTCAAAAAGTGTTGCCATCCGAGTTTTATTATTATGGCTCGCTAGCTGATTATGCTATTGATATGAGTAATTATGAGACCTAAGTGTTATTGTGAGTATGGTTAGTTCATAATATTTGCTGAAACTTGAATGTTGGCTTTTCATGTTTACAACAACAAGAGCAAACCGAGTTTGTAAAAGTTTTTCTTTATCACTTTCAGTTTATCAACTGAATTGCTTGAGGACAACAAAGGTTTAAGCTTGGGGGAGTTGATACGTGTCCAACGTATCTACTTTTCCAAACACTTTTGCCCTTGTTTTGGACTCTAATTTGCATGATTTGAATGAAACTAACCCGGACTGACGCTGTTTTTAGCAGAACTGCCATGATGTTGTTTTATGTGTAGAAAAGAAAAGTTCTCGGAATGTCCTGAAAATCCATGGAAGCACTTTTTGGAATTAATAAGAATTTCTGGGCGAAAGAAATACACCAGGGGGCCCAGGGCATGTCCACGAGACAGGGGGGCGCGCCCCCCTGTAGGGCGCACCCCCCTATCTCGTGGGCCCCCTGGAGCTCCACCAACCTCAACTCCAACTCCATATATTCCGTTTCATAGAGGAAAAAATCAGAGAGAAAGATTCATCGCGTTTTACGACATGGAGCCACCGCCAAGCCCTAATCTCTCTCGGGAGGGCTGATCTAGAGTCCGTTCGGGGCTCCGAAGAGGGGGATTCATCGCCGTCGTCATCATCAACCATCCTCCATCACCAATTCCATGATGCTCACCGCCGTGCGTGAGTAATTCCATCGTAGGCTTGCTAGACGGTGATGGGTTGGATGAGATTTACCATGTAATCAAGTTAGTTTTGTTAGGGTTTGATCCCTAGTATCCACTATGTTCTGAGATTGATGTTGCTATGACTTTGCTATGCTTAATGCTTGTCACTAGGGCCCGAGTGCCATGATTTTAGATCTGAACCTATTGTGTTTTCATGAATATATGTGTGTTCTTGATCCTATCTTGCAAGTCTATAGTCACCTATTATGTGTTATGATCCGACAACCCCGAAGTGACAATAATCGGGATACTTCTCGGTGATGACCGTAGTTTGAGGAGTTCATGTATTCACTATGTGTTAATGCTTTGGTCCGGTTCTCTATTAAAAGGAGGCCTTAATATCCCTTAGTTTCCACTAGGACCCCGCTTCCACGGGAGGGTAGGATAAAAGATGTCATGCAAGTTCTTTTCCATAAGCATGTATGACTATTTACGGAATACATGCCTACATTACATTGATGAATTGGAGCTAGTTCTGTGTCACCCTATGTTATAGCTATTACATGAGGGATCACATCTGGCATAATTATCCATCACTGATCCATTGCCTACGAGCTTTTCATATATTGTTCTTCGCTTATTTACTTTTCCGTTGCTACTGTTAGAACTGCTACAAAAACCCCAAAACATTTATCTTTACCTTTGCCACTGTTACCGTTACTATCATACTACATTGCTACTAAATACTTTGCTGCAGATACTAAGTTATCCAGGTGTGGTTGAATTGACAACTCAACTGCTAATACTCAAGAATATTCTTTGGCTCCCCTTGTGTTGAATCAATAAATTTGAGTTGTACTTCATCCTTGAAAGCTGTTGCGATCCCCTACAGTTGTGGGTTATCACTGTGCTACCCAGACCTTCTTCTCGGAGCACAATTTTCGATGATGAGCTAACCTTACGTCGCTCTTCCTCGTCATATCATTTTGCCTTGAGCAGCAAGCTTGGTTCCGAGTTTATGTCGTACCTGACGATGACATGTACCTAGGGTAGGGTCTTAGGCCTGACCTAGACACCCTACCCAAGGACACTGCCCTAAAATCAAAGACATACGAAGTTCTACGGAATATACTGACTGAAATCACCCTAAAGTGTAATCCACTCGACGGAAGATTCCACTCGGATATCCCAATTCCACTCGACCGCACGAAGAATCACTCGGAGTACAGAAGATCTAAAGCCACCCCAGGATGGTAACGGTCAGACATTCACTCCGTAGTCATAAAGATCATTAATAGCTGGCGTTACCAGTAATGCCCCTTCCTTAACTCACCTTGAACCATGTGTAACTGAGGGCTGCGACGGGCTTGGCGCACTCTATATAAGCCGCACCCCTCCTAAGGCACAAGGGTTCGCACCCTGTAACTTCCAGTCATAATCCAATCGACAAGCTTCTAGGCACCAAGACGTAAGGCTGTTACCTCCTCTGAGAGGGGCCTGAACTCGTAAACTTGCGTGTGCAACCTCACCGTAGCTAGGACCTTGCCTCCTCCTACGTACCCCCTACCCTTACTGTCAGACTCACTCCCATGATAGTTGGCGCCCACCTTTTGGCAGGCATCTAAGCGACTTCCGGTGAGGTTGCAAATTTCATTCTCCATCGACATGGTTTCTGGCGGTGGTTTGGCTTTGGGTCGCGAGATCCATCTCGGCGCACTTGTCTTCATCGCTGATGACTCCGCCTAGCTTCAAGAAGCTCCCCTTGATGTCGAGGCCCTCCCTGTCCATGGGGTGGCGCACTTCCGTGTGAGTGCCTGCGGTGTCCTTCTGCGTCAGCCGTCGATCTAGTATTAGTCGGCTCCTGTTGTGTCATCGCTCCCCGCTGTCCGCCGTGGCAAGCGGTCCTGTCATTCACGGCTCCAACATTGGGTGAAGCACGTGGTGGCTTGCCAATCGACCACCCCTCAAGTCGCGGCGATCGAGCCTGACGAATCCCTTTACGGTCTATTCGATCTACCAACTGGTCACTCGGATTCGCTTTCCGAGTGCGAAAGCAATGATCCAGTGCTAGAGGTCCTCATGGTCAACTCCCAGCGCAGGCCACTCGGATTTCATCGCGGCGGCCCATCGCATGATCATGATGAGTACATTCTCAAAGCCCTCACTATGGAGCAGAGGGAGGACCTGCATCGTCGCAATGTCCAGGCACTCCAGACCCCCATCATTGGGGAGACTTCTGAGGCTTGGGCCTTGGAGGTTGCACGCTTAGCCACCTTGGCTGAACGTACGCGTCTGGAAAATCTCCAGCAGGCACTCGACGAACGCACCCGTCGGCAGATCCCTGAATCCAGTTGACGAGCTTGACAACTCTTTTCGACTATAACTCGAAGGGAGCCTCAGGTATACCGTACTCCGATTCAAAATGTAGCAGCAGTGGCATGCATAGCAGATTCAATTCAGCCGCCGCTTTCAGAAGCTGGTAGAGGTTTGCTGCAGATCCGAGCATTGCTTCGGGCTGTTGGGGAGTAGAACTCTGCTGTCTCCTAGTCACGCAATAGAATCCACAGCAGATCTGTAGTTGCAGATATAGTTCAGTTGGCACATAGCCCGAGATCGCCTCCATGGCGTGAAGATCGTGGTCACCGTTAGGATCAGTACCTGGGTAGAGGCCACGGGCAGTATGATCACCGATATCCCCGTGATGACCATCGTCGAGTGCCTACGCCCCCTCCGAGGGGCGGGTCATACGCGCCCTAGTGGTATGACGACAGGCGCCCGTCTGGTGACGAGCGGAGATCCCCAGCCGACCCAAGAGAGCCTGGGTTCAACGCAAGGTCACTCCTCATGCAGGGTTTGGTCGACAGGGGCCGAGCACATAGAGAAGGACAAGACAGAGACCCTCCGATTGGGATCAGAGCATTTGTTTCTGGGCTCGAGTGTTTCAGTAGAACCATCCGGGCTGCTGAGATCCCTCCCAACTTCAGATTGGCTACGGGCGTGAGCAAGTTCACCGGTGAGTCAAAGCCCAACACTTGGCTGGAAGATTACTGAGTGGCAATGCAGATTGGTGGAGTCAACGATGATGTGTAGGATCGAAAGTATGTCTAGAGGGGGGTGATTGGACTACTTGACCAAATAAAAATCTAGCCTTTTCCCAATTTTAATTCTTGGTAGATTTTAGCAACTTAGCACAAGTCAGGCAATCAACCTACACATGCAATTCTAAGAGTATAGGAGCGGAATGTAAAACAATTGCATATGATGGTAAAGGGGAGGAGTTTGAGGATGCAAACGCAATTGGAGATACGGATGTTTTTGTCGTGGTTCCGATAGGTGGTGCTATCGTACATCCACGTTGATGGAGACTTCAACCCACGAAGGGTAACGGTTGCGCAAGTCCACGGAGGGCTCCACCCACAAAGGGTCCACAAAGAAGCAACCTTGTCTATCCCACCATGGCCGTTGCCCATGAAGGACTTGCCTCACTAGGGTAGATCTTCACGAAGTAGGCGATCTCCTTGCCCTTACAAACTCCTTGGTTCAACTCCACAATCTTGTCGGAGGCTCCTGAGGGAGTCCTGGACTAGGGGGTGTCCGGATAGCCGAACTATCATCATCGGCCGGACTCCAAGACTATGAAGATACAAGATTGAAGACTTCGTCCCGTGTCCGGATGGGACTTTCCTTGGCGTGGAAGGCAAGCTTGGCGATACGGACATGTAGATCTCCTACCATTGTAACCGACTCTGTGTAACCCTAGCCCTCTCCCGTGTCTATATAAACCGGATGGTTTTAGTCCGTAGGACACAATAACAACAATCATACCATAGGCTAGCTTCTAGGGTTTAGCCTCCTTGATCTCGTGGTAGAGCTACTCTTGTAATACCCACATCATCAATATCAATCAAGCAGGACGTAGGGTTTTACCTCCATCAAGAGGGCCCGAACCTGGGTAAAACATCATGTCCCTTGTCTCCTGTTACCATCCGCCTAGACGCACAGTTCGGGACCCCCTACCCGAGATCCGCCAGTTTTGACACCGACATTGGTGCTTTCATTGAGAGTTCCTTTGTGTCGTCACCGATAGGCTTGATGGCTCCTTCGATCATCAAGAACGATGCGGTCCAGGGTTAGACTTTCCTCCCCGGACAGATCTTCGTATTCGGCGGCTTTGCACTACGGGCCAATTCGTTTGGCCACCTGGAGCAGATTGAAAGCTACGCCCCTGGCCGTCAGGTCAGATTTGGAAGTCTTAACTTCACGGCTGACATCCACGGAGACTTGATCTTCAATGGATTCGAGCCACAGCCGAGCGCGCCGCACTGTCACGATGGGCATGATTTAGCTCTGCTGTCGGACAGTGCCCTGGAGGCCGCACACGAGTCTACTCCGACCCTCGATTCGGAGCCGGCTGTGCAGATCGAGGACGGGTGGTTAGACACCGCCTCGGGGACTGCAACCTCTACGGCGATAGAGCCGAATACTGACTTTGTCCCTTCTGAAGCTCGTGACTCCAAGGTGCCGGACTCCTTGCCGGACTCTGAACCTCCCGCGCCCCCTCCAATGGAATCCGATTGGGCGCCGATTATGGAGTTCACCGCTGCGGACATCTTTCAGCACTCACCTTTCGGCGACATCCTGAGTTCGCTAAAGTATCTCTCGTTATCAGGAGAGCCCTGGACGGACTGCGGCCAGGACGGTTGGGATGCGGACGACGAAGAAATTCAAGACCCACCCACCACCCACTTGGTAGCCGCTGTCGACGATCTAACCGACATGCTAGACTTCGACTCCGAAGACATCGACGGTATGGACGACGATGCCGGAGACGACCAAGAACCAGCGCCTACTGGGCACTGGAAAGCCACCTCGTCATATGACATATACATGATGGATATCCCAAAGGATGGGAATGGCGAAGGAACAGCGGAGGAAGACCCCTCCAAGAAACAGCCCAAGCGCCAGCGTCAGCGGCGCCGCTCTAAATCCCGCCACAGCAAGAATGGCGATTTTGGCACCGGAGATAATAATACCCCAGACAGTGCCGAAGACAACCCCCTCCAGCAAGATTCAGCGCAGGAGGATGGAGATGCCAGCCCTCATGAGAGATCGGCAGACGAGGAGGTAGAGGATGATAGTTACATGCCTCCCTCCGGAGACGAGGCAAGCCTCGACGACGACGAATTTGTCGTGCCTGAGGATCCCGTCGAACAAGAGTGTTTTAAACGCAGGCTTATGGCCACGGCAAACAGCCTCAAGAAAAAGCAGCAACAACTTAGAGCTGATCAGGATCTGCTAGCCAACAGATGGACTGAAGTCCTTGCGGCCGAAGAGCATGAGCTCGAACGCCCCTCCAAAAGCTACCCCAAACGCAAGTTGCTCCCCCAATTAGAGGAGGAGGCATATAAACCTGCATCACCAAAGCACAATACGGCTGACCGGCCACCTCGTGGCCGCGACAGAGAGGCCTCTAGGCCCTCCACTAGAACTGTACCCCGTCATCGCTTGAAAAGCACAAGGCCACAGGGGAACGCTCCGGACTTGCGAGATATATTGGAGGATAAGGCAAGACAATCAAGATCGATCTACGGATCACGTGGGCGCCCCATGATACGTGACGACAACCGTCGCGCCGAACACAGTAAGTCCGGCCGGGCCGAACACAATAGACAAAACTCGTTGGAGCTCCGTCGCGATATAGCCCAATACAGAGGCGCCACACACCCACTATGCTTCACAGATGAAGTAATGGATCATCAAATCCCCGAAGGGTTTAAACCCGTGAATATTGAATCCTATGATGGCACAACAGACCCCGTGGTTTGGATCGAAGACTATCTCCTTCATATCCACATGGCCCGCGGTGACGATCTTCATGCCATCAAATACCTCCCACTCAAGCTTAAAGGACCAGCTCGGCATTGCCTTAACAGCTTGCTAGCAGAATCAATTGGGTGTTGGGAGGACCTGGAAGCCGCATTCCTTGATAACTTCCAGGGCACGTACATGCGATCACCAGACGCTGACGACCTAAGCCACATAATTCAGCAGCTAGACGAATCGGCCAGACAATTCTGGACACGGTTCTTAACTAAGAAAAATCAAATCGTCGACTGTCCGGACGCGGAGGCCCTCGCGGCCTTCAAACATAACATCCGCGACGAGTGGCTTGCCCGGCACCTGGAACAGGAAAAGCTGAAATCCATGGCAGACCTCACATCACTCATGACCCGCTTCTGCGCGGGAGAGGACAGCTGGCTAGCCCGCAGCAACAACCTCAGCAAATTCTGGCAGCCCAGATACAAAGGACCGCAATGGCAGGTCGCGTCGCAACAAGAACAAACGCCGCATTAACGGCGACAATAATGAGGATACGGCAGTCAATGCCGGATTCATAGGCTCCAAACCCGGTCAGCGGAAAAAGCCATTCAAAAGAACTACTACGGGTCCGTCCAATTTGGACCGAATACTCAATCGCTCGTGCCAGGTACATGGCACCCCCGAAAAGCCAGCCAACCACACCAACAGGGACTGTTGGGTATTCAAGCAGGAAGGCAAGCTAATTGCCGAAAACAATGGTAAGGGGCTGCATAGCGATGACGAAGAAGAGACCCGACCGCCGAACAATAGAGGACAGAAGGGTTTCCCCCCACAAGTGCAGACGGTGAATATGATATACGCAACCCACATACCCAAGAGGGAGCGGAAGCGTGCACTCAGGGACGTATACGCGATGGAGCCAGTCGCCCCGAAGTTCAACCCATGGTCCTCCTACCCGATCACTTTTTATCGAAGGGACCACCCCACCAGCATCTGCCATGGCGGATTCGCCGCATTGGTTTTAGACCCAATCGTCGATGGATTTCACCTCACTAGAGTCCTAATGGACGGCGGCAACAGCCTGAACCTGCTTTATCAGGACACAATGCGCAAGATGGGCATAGACCCCTCAAGGATTAAACCCACAAAGACGACCTTCAAAGGCGTCATACCAGGTGTAGAGGCCAATTGTACGGGCTCAGTCACACTGGAAGTGGTCTTCGGATCCCCGGATAACTTCCGAAGCGAGGAGTTAATCTTCGACATAGTTTTGTTCCGCAGCGGCTATCATGCTCTGCTCGGACGGACCGCGTTTGCAAAGTTCAACGCGGTGCCACACTACGCATACCTCAAGCTCAAGATGCTAGGCCCTCGAGGAGTCATCACGGTCAACGAAAACACCGAACGCTCCCTTCGAACGGAGGAACATACAACGGCTCTCGCGGCAGAAGTACAATGCAACCTCTTAAGGCAATTCTCGAGTCCGGCCGTTAAGCAACCGGACACGGCTAAACGCGCTCGGAGTAACCTACAACAAGACCATCTGGAACGTTCCGAGCATGCGTAGCAATGCGGCCCCAATCCCAGCCCTCACAAGATCGCAAGACTGGTCCTTCACGTACATCATTATGCTCTGGAAATACCATGGGCATAGGGGAAGGGGCACGACCACGACAGGCCCAGAATGCGGCTCAACCACATCAGGGGCTCCCAAGTGTGTCATTCCTTTTCCCCCTTTTTCTTTCTTACCCACAGGACTCCGTTCACCAGAGGCCCTGTCCGGCAGTAGACCGGCCGAACTCACGATGCAAAAGCCAGGGAAGCTGAAAGGCTACGACGAATATCCAGGTGGTCTCAATTACGAGCACTAAATCTATTTTATACACCATTCCGCAGCCTACCCCTGGAGGGGGACATGTTTAATAGTCCCATCCCTTGCTTATCGCACTATTTGTATCGTTCTGCATTCATGGCAATATTTCTTGAACAAACAATGCATCACCTTTTTGCTTCTAATCGCATTCCTTTCTTGTACATATGTTCATTTATGACATGTCGCATCCGTACACTTTGGTACGGCTAAATACACCAGGGGCTTAAGTTCCCCACATTATGGTGTGATAAGTCCGAACACTTTCACAAGTGCGGCACCCCGAACTTATAGCATTATATGCATCGGCTCCGAATCATGTCTTGGGTCAATAGTTGGGTTTGCCCGGCTCCCATGTTTTGGTACCTTACGTTCCATTCTATCGGCTAAGGTAGCACTGGGAGAACCACTGCGATTGCGCCCTCGTTGAGCTGGGCGAGCGCCTCAGTGGAGAAAGCTAAAACTGACCGTCATGATGAGGCGAGAGCCGGTCGCTGTTCGAGAGGTTTTTTCGAGTCCCTAAAGACTTATGCCGCTTAGAGCGAGGAACCGGCTTTGTCCGGCCCAGGCGTGGATAGCGCCCTGAATTCGGCCTTCCAAACACTAGGGGCTTCGCCGAAATTTAAAATTATAGAATTCTATGGCTAAGGGAGAGTGTTCAAGCATTATAAGTCCGGTTGCCTAGTTTGTTGTGTTGAGCGCCTCCCTAGACGGACCCAAATATGGGAACAAGAGTGCTCAAATCTATCCCGAACACCCTGGCACTCGTGGCATGGGGGCTGAAGCCGACGACTTGCCATCTCTCAGATTTGATAAACAACCGCACAGAAGGTAATATTTTAAATCAACAAGCGTTGCTTAGCGCATATGAACAAAGTTTTCTGTGCACATGATAACAAAATGCGAGTCTACTCAAATATTACATTATTGGAGCACTCACCCGCAATAGTGCGGGCACCCTTCAGGACACTCTTGTAATACATCTCGGGCATGCGATACTCCTTGCCCGGCGGTGGCGCGTCCGTCACAAGCTTCTCAGCATCCATCTTGCCCTAGTGCACCTTAGCACGGGCAAGGGCCCAACGGGCACCTTCAATACAGGCGGATCGCTTGATGACCTCAACCCATGGACAAGCATCCACCAGCTGCCGCACCAGGCCGAAGTAGCTCCCAGGCATGGCCTCATTGGGCCACAGCCGAACTATGAGGCCCATCATGGCCTGTTCGGCCACCTTGTGGAGCTCGACCAGCTGCTTCAGCTGGTCGCTAAGGGGCACCGGATGTCCGGCCTCAGCATACTGAGACCAGAAGACCTTCTCCGTCGAGCTCCCCTCCTCGGCCCTGTAGAAAGCGGCAGCATCGGACACGCTGTGGGGCAGATCTGCGAACGCTCCTGGAGAGCTCCGAATTCAGGTAAGTAACAGGTAATTCACATTCACATGCTTGCTTTGCATGAAAAATGCCTTACCCGCCGCTATTTTCTTCAACGCCTCGATCTCCTGAAGGGCCTTGTGGGCTTCGGTCTTAGCGGCTTTGGCGCTCTCAAGAGCCGATGCAAGCTCGGACTCTCGAGTCTTCGAGTCGCGCTCCAAACTCTAATGCTTTTCCATGAGAGCCTGGAGCTCTTGCTGTACCTCCGCCACCCGCGCCTCCTACTTCTCTCGCCCAACATGCTCCATGGCCGCATTACGTTCGGTCGCGGACACCGCCTCCTTCAAGGTCGCCACCTCATTCGTGGCCCCTGAAGTACCAACGTTATCCTTGTCATTTATCTTGCAACCAAATCCTTTTCTGTAAGGTACAACTTTAATAAGGTGTTACTCACCTTCCTTGTCCTCGAGCTGCTTCTTGGCACGGCCAAGCTCGTTCTCGGACCGGTCGAGGCTTTGCTTCAAAGCGTTGACCTCCGCAGTCAGTGCGGCAGAGGTCATCAGCGCAGCCTGCAATCCCATATTTACATATTTATTAAGACTCCTGCGTATATCTTTTTAGATCTTCATTCCGGCTTTTCTTTCCGAACACCGAACCGAGCATCAGGGGCTACTGTCTATGCGGTACTATTTTACATATATTAATATTCTTACCTCAAAGCCTGATAGAAGGCTGTTGCAGGCTTCGGTCAACCCGCTTTTGGCGAGCTGGACCTTCTGAATCACCGCACTCATGATAGTGCGGTGTTCCTCCTCGATGGAAGCGCTGTTGAGCGCCTCCAGCAAGTTATCTGGCGCCTCCGGTTGGACGGAGGCCGCCGGCGCCACGGTCTTGCCCTTCTTGCGAAGGGACTGCCCGCCGGACTCCGGAACCACTGCAGGTTCCGGTGCGGAGTCAGGCACGAAGTCCGGGAGGTCGCCCTGTGGCACCTCCGGGTCCTCCTCCTCCTCCTCCGGGTGGGTCCCTCTCTGGGATCCCACCTCGGTGTCGTCAGCGTCACGGGGGGACGAGGCGGTTGGAAGTGAAGTACTGTTCACATCCGACGTGCCCAAGGACCCGCTCGACGAAGCGGGAAGGTCGTCCTTGGGCGAACTGCAGGGTTGTATGCGGTGTTAGAAAGACACCATGTGGCAAAAAGAAAAATCATGAAGTCATTCGGGAGTCCGGATACTTACGATCTCGCCAGGGGCTTGGCCCTTGGAGGCCAATCCTCGTCGTCGTCACCGGCGTTGGCGGAACAGTCCGGGGGAAGAGTTCTTCCCTTCTTGGACCCTTCGGCCTCCCTCGTTGGGGAGGCCCTCCTTTTCTTCCCTCCCCCCGCTGGGGGAGAGGCTTTTTTCTTCTCCTCCTCGTCCTCGGGGGAGGAGTCCGCCTCAGAGTCATCGGACACCTGAAAACGGGAACTCTTTCGTGTGCCCGTGGCCTCCTTCTTGGCCTTCTTCTCCGGCACCACATGGGGTGCCGGAACCAGCAGCCCCGCTAAACGGGCGTCCGCTAGGTCTTCTGGCAAAGGGGCCGGACAGTTAGTCTGCTCGGCCTTCTTCAACCAGTCCCGTCAAAGGAGAGGGAGTTTAGATCCCGCATAGAGTTAAACTATGAAAGACAAGTGTCCCGTAAAGGGTAGAATCGCTTACCTCGCTAGCCTTGCACTGCGAGCTGAATCCGCGATCTTCGGTAACGGATGCGGGAGCCTCGACGCCCTTAAACAGCACCTTCCAGGCATCTTCGTACCTAGTGTCGAAGAGCCCGCTCAAGGTTCGATGCTGAGCCGGATCGAACTCCCACAATTTGAAGGCCCGTTGTTGGCACGGGAGAATCCGGCGGATGAGCATGACCTGGACTACGTTGACAAGCTTGAGCTTCTTGTTCACCAGCTTTTGGATGCAGGCTTGGAGTCCGGTCAGCTCCTCTGAATCGCCCCAAGTCAGGCCACTCTCTTTCCAAGAGGTGAGCCGTGTAGGGATGCCAGATCTGAATTCGGGGGCCGCTGCCCATTTAAGGTCACGCGGCTCGGTGATGTAGAACCACCCCGATTGCCACCCCTTGATGGTTTCCACGAAGGTGCCCTCGAGCCAAGTAACGTTGGGTATCTTGCCCACCATGGTGCCTCCGCACTCCGCTTGACTGCCCTTCACAACCTTCTGCTTGACATTGAAGGTCTTGAGCCACAAGCTGAAGTGGGGCTGGATGCAGAGGAAAGCCTCGCACACGACGATAAACGCCGAGATGTTGAGGATGAAATTCGGGGCCAGCTCATGGAAATCCAGGCCGTGGTAGAACATGAGCCCCCGGACAAAGGAGTGAAGTGGGAAGCCCAATCCGCGGAGGAAATGGGGAAGGAATACCACCCTCTCATGGGGCCTGGGGGTGGGGATGGGCTGCCCCTCGTCGGGGAGCCGGTGCGCGATGTCGCTCGACAGATATCCGGCGCTGCGCAGCTTCTTGATGTGCCCCTCCGTAATAGAGGAGGCCATCCACTTGCCTCCCGCTCCGGACATAGTTGGAGGAGGTTGAGGTGAGATGTGCGAACTTGGGCGCTGGAGCTCGAGTGCGCGGAGATGGATAAGCAAAGGAGGAACAAGGCGTAGGTAAAAAGGTGGATCCTTATCCCCTTATATATGGGCGGACGAAGCTATGCATCCCCACCGGCCTGATAAAACTCGCTTTTCTCCCAAGCTCCGCAATCAATGGCGCGGTTGGGTTACCCACGTCCGTATTGATGGGAATCCCGGAATAAGGGGAACACGATCTCTGCTTCGACAAGACGTGCCAAGGAAACCGCTTCGCTAAATGCGCTGAGGTGGTATAATAAACGATTCAAGTAAAGGCTTGGTTGTGGTGTGACGTCACGCCACAAAATACGTTAGCAGATTGAACTTGTGTTAGTATTATTCTCTCTACGGTGGAATGTGGAATTTATTTTGCAAAGCCGGACACTATCCTGGTGTTCACAATCTTCTATAAATTATTCAGAGGAGGAACCCGCCTTGCAATGCCGAAGACAATATGCGCGCCGGACTCGTCGTCATTGAAGCCTGGTTCAGGGGCTACTGAGGGAGTCCTGGACTAGGGGGTGTCCGGATAGCCGAACTATCATCATCGGCCGGACTCCAAGACTATGAAGATACAAGATTGAAGACTTCGTCCCGTGTCCGGATGGGACTTTCCTTGGCGTGGAAGGCAAGCTTGGTGATACGGATATGTAGATCTCCTACCATTGTAATCGACTCCGTGTAACCCTAGCCCTCTCCGATGTCTATATAAACCGGATGGTTTTAGTCCGTAGGACACAATAACAACAATCATACCATAGGCTAGCTTCTAGGGTTTAGCCTCCTTGATCTCGTGGTAGATCTACTCTTGTAATACCCACATCATCAATATCAATCAAGCAGGATGTAGGGTTTTACCTCCATCAAGAGGGCCCGAACCTGGGTAAAACATCGTGCCCCTTGTCTCCTGTTACCATCCGCCTAGACGCACAGTTCGGGACCCCCTACCCGAGATCCGCCGGTTTTGACACCGACAGCTCCCAAGTGACACCTAGCCAATCTAGGAGACACCACTCTCCAAGAAGTAACAAATGGTGTGTTGTTGATGAACTCCTTTCTCTTGTGCTTCAAATGATAGTCTCCCCAACACTGAACTCTCTCTCACAGGATTTGAATTTGGTGGAAAGAAGATTTGAGTGGAAAGCAACTTGGGAAGGCTAGATATTAAGATTCATATGGTAGGAATGGAATATCTTGACCTCAACACAAGTGTAGGTAGTTCTCTCTCAGAAAATGTAGGTTGGAAGTGTAGGCATGTTCTAATGGCTCTCTCCACAAATGAAGAGTGGGTGGAGGGGTATATATAGCCTCCACACAAAATCTAAGCGTTACACACAACTTACCAATCTCGGTGGGACAGAATCGTGAAACCCGGTCAGACCGATTTAGCAAATAATGTGACCGTTAGGATTTTTGGTGGGACCGACATGTCAACTCGGTGGGACCGATATGGTTAGGGTTAGGGCATAACTTATATCGGTGATACCGGTTACACAAACTCGATGAGATCGATTTTGGTAATAAGCTAACCAGAGAGTTGGTCAGGCAAACTTGGTCACATTATATGTGGATGTGAGAAAGTAGTTGAGGGCTTTGGAGCAGATCACTAAGCAACTCCTCATCCCTCCTTGATAGTATTGGCTTTTCCTATAGACTCAATGTGATCTTGGATCACTAAAATAGAAAATGTAGAGTCTTGTGCTTTGATCTTGAGCCAATCCTTGTGTCCTTAGCATTTTGAGAGGTCCACTTTCCTCATCCAAGCCATGCCAATCATTGAGCTTTCCTAAAATATTTATCTTGAGATAGCATTAGCTCAATGAGCTATATGTTGTTAGGAATTACCAAAACCACCCAGAGATAGTTGCACTTTCATGATGTAGCCATGAAGCACCTCCCCCTGATGCTTGAGGGTTCAGCCAGAGCCTGGTTGAATCAGTTGGCCCTACTATTGGGATGAGTTGGTCCAAGTGTTCATCAAAACATTCGTGGGCACTTGCAAGTGACCTGCTGGACTGACTGAATTGCAGCACTATGTTCAGAAGTAGGATGAGACTTTGAGAGACTTCATCTAGAGATGGACTACCCTTCATCATACAGTGGAAAATGTGTCAGAACACCAGGCAGTTTGTGCCTTCAAAGAGGGTGTCCGATACAGAGAGCTCAACCTGAAATTTGGTCATTCCGGAGACATGTCTCTGGCCCAGATGATGGAAATAGCCACTCGGTATGCTAACAACAAAGAGAAAGACCGTCTTTGCAGTGGAAGGGAATACTGGTCGACCAGGACACCGAAACTAGAAATTCCAATGGGAAGCAAAAAGATAAAGGTGAACCTATAGGTACTGCTGATGCTGCAGTCCTGAATGCACAAGGGAAATTTAAAGGAAACCCCAAAGTGTAGTGGACACCCAAGAAGGTGAAGGACCAGACAGGCCAGGACGTTCTGGATTTGCCGTGTTACATTCACACGAAGAAAGACGAAGAGGGTAACTTGATTCAACCCAAACATACCACTCGACAGTGTCGACTCCTGGTTCAAAGCTTTTGAGAGGGTCAGCCTAGTGAGAAAGAATCTGATAAGGAGGAGGAAAAAGAGGAAGATGATGGTTACCCTAAGGTCAATGCTACCTTGGTGATTTTTGTTGACGTAGAGAGCAAAAGTCGACCGAAAGTCACTAACAGGGAAGTGGATATGGTTGCTCTGGCAACTACGATGTACTTGAAGTGGTCGAAGACTCCCATTACATTTGACCAGTCAGATCACCCAACGCATGTTGCTCCTCCTGGATGGCAAGCGCTGGTGGTCGACCTAGTCGTTGGGGGCACCCGACTGACTAAAGTCATTATGGATGGCGATAGTGGATTGAACATTCTGTATGCTGAGACCCTTCAAGGGATGGGCATTCCGATGTCCAAACTTCGTGAGAGTAACATGCAGTTCCACGGTGTCATTCCCAAAAAAAGGCAAAGTCACTCAGACAGATTGCTCTTGATGTGGTTTTCGGTGATTCCAAGAATTACCGCAAGGAAAAGTTGACGTTTGAGGTGGTGGATTTCCACAGTGCTTATCATGCCATTCTAGGCAGGCCCGCATATACTCATTTCATGGCCCGACCATGTTACGTATATCTCAAGTTGAAGATGCCTAGTCCTAGAGGTGTGATCACAATCACGGGACAGAGAGTAGAAGAGTGCCTTCAGAAAGGCTCAAAGATTGCCGATGAGCAGATGGCAACAGTGGAGATGGAGGAATACAAGAAAAATGCAGATCCGAGTGATTTGCCGCGGTCCAAGAAACCTGCCTCAGAGTCCGCATTTCAGTCGGCCGGTGCGACAAACCCAGTTCATATCCACCCGGAAGACCCCACTGCAGCTCCGACCCACATCTCAACGACACTCGACAGTAAATAGGAAGAAGCACTCATCCAGTTCCTCCATGAGAGCTGGGACATCTTTGCATGGAAGCCATCGGACATGCCGGGTGTGCCCACGGGACTAGCTGAGCACTGTTTACGTGTCAACCCAAAAGCAAAACCTGTCAAAGAGCATCTCTGTCAGTCTGTTGTGGAAAAAAGGAAGGCGATTGGCGAGGAAGTGGCTCGGCTCTTGTCAGCAGAGTTCATCCGCAAGATTTACCACTCTGAGTGGCTCGGCTATTGTCAGCAGAGTTCATCCGCGAGATTTACCACTCTGAGTGGTTCGCCAACATCGTCATGGTCCCTAAGAAAGATGATTCACTTTGTATGTGTATCGACTTCAAGCATATCAATCGGGCCTGCCCGAAAGATCATTTTCCTCTCCCCCGCATCAATCAGATTGTCGACTCGACTGCATGGTGTGAGCGTTTGTCCTTTCTGGATGCATATTTCGGGTACCATCAGATCCGACTGTATGGACCAGATGAAATAAAGACGGCCTTCATCACCCCATTCGGGTCTTTTTGCTATGTTACCATGCCTTTTGGTCTCAAGAATGCTGGTGCCACATTCATGTGCATGATCTAGAAGTGCCTGCTCACTCAAATCAGTCGGAACATGGAAGCATACATGGATGATATCATGGTCAAGTCACGCAAGAGTTCCGAGCTGCTGACTGACCTCGCTGAAACCTTTGCCAACCTAAGAAGATATGTCATCAATCTTAATCCATACAAGTGCACATTCGGAGTCCCAGGAGGGAAGTTGCTCGGTCTTCTCGTTTCCGAACAAGGAATAGAGACAAACTAGAAAAGATTGGAGCAATTCTCTGAATGAAACGCCCTGTGCGTGTGCATGATGTTCAGAAGCTTATGGGTTGTTTGGCTGCATTGAGTCGATTCATTTCTCATCTCGGTGAAAAGGCATTGTCTCTTTACCAACTGATGAAAAAGTCTGATATGTTTGAGTGGACTCCTGAAGCTGAAGCAGCGTTTGTAGAGCTCAAAGCCCTGCTTTCCACCCAGCCGGTGCTTGTTGCCCCAGTCAGCAAATAACCTCTATTGTTATATATTGCAGCCACTGGACAGGTTGTCAGCACAATGCTCACGGTCGAGCGGGTGGAAGAAGGCAAAGCCTATAAAGTTCAATGCCCAGTGTATTGCATTTATGAAGTTTTGACTCCGTCCAAGCAAAGGTATCCACATTACTAGAAGCTTGTCTATGGAATTTATCTGACCACGAAGAAAGTTGCACACTACTCCGCAAACCACTCAGTTTCAGTCATTAGTGACGCTCCATTGTCAGAAATTTTGAACAATCAAGATGCAACCGGTCGAGTGACTAAGTGGGCGAGTGAACTTCTTCCTCTGGATATCAAGTTCGAAGAAAAAAAGGCAATTAAGTCTCAGGCAATTGCAGATTTCTTGGCTGAGTGGATTGAGCAACAACAACCGACTCAAGTTCACTCAAAACATTGGACCATGTTCTTCAACGGATCTAAGATGTTGAATAGTTCTGGTGCTAGAGTGGTCCTAGTGTCCCCAAGAGGCGATAAGCTCAGTTACGTTCTCCAGATTCACTCTGATTCCTCTAATAATGAAGTTAAGTATGAAGCACTTTTGTATGGGTTGCGTATGACCATCTCACTCGGTGTCCATCGCCTGATGGTTTACGGCGACTCAGATTTGGTGGTCAATCAAGTGATGAAGGAGTGGGATATCAGGAGCCCTACCATGACTAGATACTGCAATGCAGTGAGAAAATTAGAAAAGAAGTTTGAAGGGTTGGAGCTCCACCACATACCCCGACTCAAGAATCAAGCAGCTAATGATCTAGCGAAAATAGGTTCCACTCGGAAGACTATTCCCAGTAATGTGTTCTTGGAGCATCTCCACACCATGTCAGTACAAGAAGATCCCTTTACAAAGGAGCCCCCACAGCTGATAAGTTCAACCAATCTGACTGAAGTTGAAGTCCCAGCGGTTGTCGACCTAATCATGGAAGTTTTGGTAATCATCCCTGACCGGACATTGCCATACATTTCATACCTGCTCAGGCAGGAGCTTCTAGAAGATGAGGATGAGGCTCGTCAAATCGTTCGTAGATCCAAATCCTTTACAATTATAGGTGGACAATTTTTCAGAGAAAGTATAACTGGCGTAGCTCAGCGGTGTATCTCTCCAGAAGAAGGTCGACTGATCTTAAATGAGATCCACTCGGGGACCTGTGGTCACCATGCATCCTCTCGGACCATCGTGGCCAAAGGATACCGAGCATGATTCTACTGGCCGCGGGCAAACGAAATGGCTAAGGAGATAGTCGAGAAGTGCCAAGGTTGCCAGTTTTACTCGAACATGTCCCACAAGCCTGCATCGGCCTTGAAGACTATTCCACTCATCTGGCTATTTGCTGTTTGGGGACTTGACATGGTTGGACCCCTAAGTACCGGCAGAAGCGGCTTGACCCATCTGCTCGTGGCAGTCGACAAGTTCACTAAGTGGATTGAAGCCAAGCCCATCAAGAACCTCGACTCAAGCACAACCATCATTTCATTAGAGAGTTAATATTCAGATATGGAGTTCCGCACAACATCATCACGGACAATGACTCAAACTTTGATTCTGGTGAATTCAGAGCTTTCTGTGCTTCCCAAGGCACTCGGGTCGACTACGCATCCATTGCACATCCGTAGACGAATGGGCAAGCCGAAAGAGCAAATGGTTTGATCCTCCAACGACTGAAACCCCGATTGATGCGCGACCTCAAGCATGCAGCAGGCGCTTGGGTGACTGAGTTGCCTTCCATTCTATGGGGATTGAGGACAACTCCCAACTATCGACTGGCCGAACTCCTTTCTTCATGGTATATGGAGCTGAAGCTGTACTTCCGAGTGACTTGCTCCACAATGCGCCTCGAGTAGAACTCTTCTCAGAAGCTGAAGCAGAATGGGCACGTCAAGACACTGTTGATCTTCTAGAGGAAGAGAGAGAGATGGCCTTGATCCGGTCGACCATCTATCAACAAGATCTTTGTCGGTTCCATGCCCGAAACATTAAAGGTCGCGCATTTCAAGAAGGGGACCTTGTGCTCCGAGTGGATCAGCAGCGGCCTCAGAAGCTCGCCCCTTCCTAGGAAGGCCCGTTCATCGTCACCAAGGTCCTTCACAATGGGGCATATCACCTTTACAACATGGCCAAGAAGAAAGACAAGCCACACTCCTGGGACGCGGATCTGCTCCACCGCTTTTATACCTAAAACACTCGAATTGTTGAGATGCAATAAGAAGTACTTTTCAGATTGTTTATCAAAGACATGGTTTCTGCCGTTTCATAATGATTGTTTTCACATAAATGTGTGTCCAAATGCCCTAGTGGGTGGCTTAGCCGCGAACCCGATTCGCCGAAGTTTCAAAAAACACTCTGAGTGAAGAGCAACCCTCTCACTCGAGGGCTTAGCCTTGAACCCGATTCGCCTAAGTTTCAAAACACACTCTGAGTGAAGAGCAACACTCTCGCTCAGGGGCTTAGTCGTGATCCCGTACTTGCCTAAGTTCCAGAACACACTCTGAGTGAAGAGCAACACTCTCACTCAGAGGCTTAGCTGCGATCCCGTACTCGCCTAAGTTTCAAAACACACTATGAGTGAAGATCAACATTCTCACTCGGGGGCTTAGCTGCGACTTCGTACTCGCCTATGTTTCAAAACATACTCCGAGTGAAGTGCAATCCTACCACTTGGGGGCTTAGCTACCAGATTCGCCTAGGTTTCAAAACATACTCTGAGTGAAGAGCAACCCTCTCGCTCGGAGGTTTAGCTGCGACTCCGTACTCGCCTAAGTTTCAAAACATACTCCGAGTGAAGAGTATTCCTCTCACTCGGGGGCTTAGCTGCGACCCCGCCCTCACCTAAGTTTTAAACATACTCTGAGTGAAGAGCAATCCTCTCACTCGGGGGCTTAGCCGCGAACCAGATCCACCTAAGTTTCAAAACATACTCCGAGTGAAGAGCAACCCTCTCACTCGGGGACTTAGCTGTGACCCCGTACTCGCCTAAGTTACAAAAACATTCTCCGAGTGAAGAGTAATCCTCTCACTCGGGGACTTAGCTGCGATCCCATACTCGCCTAAGTTTCAAAAACACAACGAGGTGCACCCTGAATTGCGCCACAAGTAGAACGTCTAGATGCACTCTGAGATGCGCCACAAGTACAACGTCAACTCCAGGTGAGGAGCAACCTCTCACTCGGAGACTTAGTTGTGATCCCAGATTCGCCTAAATTAAGAAAATCCAAGAACATTGGAGACAAAGCAACTGCATTCAGATAAAACAACCAAGTTCGGATAATTCCATCAAGGTTCAGCACCACAAGCAAAAGTATTCGGGCATCAGGCCCGAAAGAGTTTAATGATTACAAAATCACTCGGCATTCCAAGGCAATAAAGTCAAGTTATCAAGTTTTTCACTCGGCGGGAGGAGGACTAGCTGGATCGATGAAAGTATCCAAGTTGATGCCATCTGCGATGCGAGTGGCTGCTTCAATGATGGTCTCCATAAAAGATTGAAATTGAAGTTTCTTGGTGTTAGCCACCTAAAGAGCCTTCAACTTCTCTTCCTTGGCATCCTTGCAATGAACGCAGACGAGTGATAGAGCCACATCAGCACCACAATGCGCAGCTAACTTCTTCCACGCTTGCACTTGGTCAGGGATGCTGTTGAGTCGAGTCATCAGTGACTTGAGGTCATTCAGAAGCACATCCTCTGGCTAGAGCTCCTTGTCGATCCGAGACATTGCAACTTTTAGTCGGGCGACGTAGTCCAAGATGCTGGCAAGACGAGATTCCAGTTGCAACACGTTCATGGCAGCTTCATCCTTGGTGGGAGAATTGATGGGGTCCAATCCTGTCTCGATTCGCCCAGTTTCCTCCTTGAAATTCTGATAGAAGTCTGCACACACAGAAAGGTAATGAATTAGCAGCAACATGGTGAAAAAGTTTTTTGCAATCAGTCGGATAAAGGAAAGTACCTTCAAGCATGAGGAACATCTTCTTGGCGAGACCACCCAGATAAGTTTCCAGCTCGTCCCTCTTCCGAGTGAGAACATCCACTTTGTCAGTCAAAGCCACCTTCTCCTCCTTCAGTTGCACGGCCTCTTTCTTCGCCTTGTCAATAACGGGTTTCAGCTTGGCGTTCTCCTCTTCCAACTTTCCGACCGAAGCCAGCTTCTGGTCGACAAGTTCACTATTCTGACGCGTCGTCTTCTATGCCACTGCAAGATCAAGGTCCTTCTGCTCCAGAGCCTGCTTCATTTTGTCTAAAGATATAACATTCCTCAAACGAGCTTGGAGTTGACGGTTTTCATTACGCACATCTGTTCGAGTGGAATCACTCGGTTCAAAGGATGGAAAGGAAAAAAATAACAAGGAATGTAGTCGACGAGTCATTACCTTCCATGATTGCCACTTCATCTTGAGACTTCTTCAAGTTCTCCTTGGCCAGATCCTGGTCGAGCTTGAGTTGGATTTTCTCCTGTTCCAAAGCAACATATTGAGTCGCAAGCTCTCAATATTTCTGGAAACAACAACACAATAAGTCAATCGTCAGTTACTTCTGAATGGAGAAGTACAAGATCAGATTGTATAGCAAAAGAGTTCTGAGACTGTTTCCGCATCAAACATCCAACAACAGTCTTGGGGACTACACCCATTGGGTGCACTCAGCGTGCCCCCACTGGTTACATTTCCCACTTAGCATGGTCAGCCCAACCCGAGTGGAAGGAGAAAAAACATTCATTCTCAGACCACCGTCGACTACCCGCAGTCGACCGCGGTCTTGGGGACTACACCCAGTGGGTGCACTCAGTGTGCCCCCACTGGACGAAGATCCCACTCAACGCGACCTGTCTAAGATCGAGTGGAAGAGCTACTCAGCTATGAAAAAAACCACATTAGTTCTAAGACCACCGTTGATTGCCCGCAGTCGACAGCGTTCTCGGGGACTACACCTAGTGGGTGCACTCAGCGTGCCCCCACTGGTTCAAGGATTCACTCGGGATGACCTGTCTGATTCGAGTGAAAGATCTACACAGCTACAAAAAACACCCAGTGGGTGTACAGATGCAAGGTACAGACAGACATCTTACGAATAGTAAAGTAGTAGTTTTCAGATAGCATATCCTAACAGAGCAAGAATCGAGTTGGAAAACCAACCAGAAATCAACTTACAATCCCACTTACTCAGTCATTGTATTGGAGGGCAGAGCTGGCGTCGTACGCAGCCTTGCTGGTGTCAAACACCACCTTTCAGTCAGTCCATCATAACACCCGCATGGATCATAGCTTCCTTGGCAACTCCTACTTGGTCCTCCAGAGCATTGTACAAAACAAATGGAGTGGATGATGGAGCAGATGACGTGGCCGGTGGAGTTGGAGCTTGAAGTTGTGCAATCGGGCCAGAAGTTTGAGCAGTCAACGCCGAAGGCTGGTCAGTAGACAGAGGATCAGCAAAAGAGATAGTGGCCCGTACTGGATCATCAAATTGTTGAACTACAGGCTCAGATGCCGGGCGAGGCGCTTTGCTGGCAAGTACCCTCCTACTCAAAGCTCTGCCTCTTCTCCCTGTGCTCCTTTGAGGTACTTCCTCCTCCTCCTCCTCCTCCTCATCATCATCATCATCATCATCTGGAAGCTGGATAACATTTGTCGGCACTGCAAAACACTCGACAGTAAGACTTTAGTCGCCCATCAAAGCAGTTGACAGAGTAGAAGCATAACTGTAGAATCTTACCTGCCCAAGAAGTGGACGCGTCTACGGTCTCCACATCACCCCGCTCCTCGTCAATTGCCATACATGTTGCAGAAGTAGCAGCACTGAAATAACGAAATTTCACTCGATCAAAACAAGTATAAAAGTTCACAGTGGTAACGAAAGACAAGGGAAAGAAACACTTACGCTGAAGCAATGGACACGACCACTTTGATCCTGGGCAGAGCCTTCCGAGGTTTTAGTGGAGCAACTTTGACCTGCCTCGCGGCCTTCTCCGTTGGTTCTAGAGTTGAAGTTCGAGTGCGCTTCGGAATCTTTGCACTCGGTGGAACTGCTTTACCTTGTCCCCCTGCAGGGTCCTGCGACTGTTTGGAACACCATTCAGAGCGGGGCGGCGAGTGGACTTCCTCGCTGCTGCCGGAATCCTCGCTATTCCCTTCTCTGTCATCTGCATATTGCCAATCGACACTTTCATCATCACTCCCTACTCCCTCATGGTGCTGCTCCCCATTCGGCATTGAGTACATCTTGGTGAAAATCTACAAGACACAAGTTACAAATGTCAGTCAGATTCAAGAACAATCGCATATTAAAAGAACACTCGGTAAATCGAGCTTGACCTCGTCTGGAGCATTGTCAGCGGCGAATGGCAAAATCCTCCTGGCTCCACGCGGGTTGTCCTTGTTACTAGTGATGCTTCACAACCACTGAGCCACCATCTCCTCGGCGACCTCCTTCGGGTGGACCCGAGCGGTGTCACCGACGCCCGAGTACATCCACATTGGGTGGTCACGAGCTTGGAGAGGTTGAATGCGTCGACTAAGAAACAACTCCAGCAGATCCATGTCGGTCACAGCCCCCTGGACAAATGCAATGACTGCGTCGACTAACATGGACACCTCGCCCCTCTCCTCCGCGGTCACAATCAGTGAAGAAGGTTGACGGAGTCTCTCCATAGTGAAAGGGGGAAGGCTAGTTGACTAACCGGGAGTCGGAATGTCCTTGCAGTAGAACCAAGTCGACTGTCATCCTTTGACTGACTCGGGAAAGGTCATGGGGGGAAAAGAACTCATACCTCTCATTTAGATCGCTAACACCCCGCACATCTGGATCACGTGCGTCTTTTCATCATCTGTGTTAGCTTTCTTCACCGTCTGAGAACGACAGGTGAATATGTGTTTGAACAGACCCCAGTGTGGCTGGCACCCCAGGAAGTTTTCGCACATTGAGATGACCGCTGCAAGATACGAGATCGTGTTGGGAGGAAAGTGGTGGATCTGAGCACCGAAGAAATTCAAAAAGCCCCAAAAGAATGGGTGCGGGGGCAGAGAGAAACCTCGCTTGACATGGGTGGTGAGAAGTATGCACTCCCCCTCGCGCGGCTGGGGCTCGGATTCTCCCTCTGACAGCCTCCAGGACCCATGGGCAATCAGGCCGTCGGCGGCGAGGTTCTCCGGATCTTCCTTCACAACGGTGGAACGGATCCAGTCCCCCTGGATCCAACCAGGCGGCATACCCGACCGTGACGTCGACCCCCTCACTGTCTTCTTGCCTTTCGCCATCGTTGTCACCTTCTTCGCATGCTCCAGGGCCGCGGTCTTGTCCTTCACCATGGCGGCGAAGCTTGAGAGGGTCCAACGGAGGCGTGGAGAGCAGGGAGAAGCGAGGCGGATAAGAAGAGAGAAAGGGGAACGAATGGAATGCACAGTACCTCGCATCAGCAACAATGCATTTTATGGTCCCTCTTCCAAGTAGCTGACCGGTGGGCTTGGGCGATCCTATCTCATCCTATAACAGGCGCTGGCTCGATACATGGCGAAAAAGATGGTGCAAAGATCGAGGAGCCCCTATTTACTCGCTCCGCTTACTACGCCACACCATGCCCCGTGCGCTTGTCCAAAATTTTCAATCCCATGAGATCCGGGAACCACAGAGGAATCAACCACACCAAAGATATCACGTTCCAATTCACTAAAAGATTTGCAGCATAGTTCACTCGGTGATCTGAGGAGCAAGAATCGATCGAGGCGACTGATGCAGGGTTAAAGTACCAGTATGCTTTCAAGACCTTGACGAAATGCCTCTGAAGCATTGAATCGAGTCGGAATCAATTTCAACCCTTCTTCACTCGGACCTCAATCCATTCAAGGGCTAATGACGATGACATGTACCTAGGGTAGGGTCTTAGGCCTGACCTAGACACCCTACCCAAGGACACTTCACTAAAATCAAAGACATATGAAGTTCTACAAAAGATACCGACTGAAATCACCCTGAAGTGTAATCCAGTCGATGGAAGATTCCACTCAGATATCCCAATTCCACTCGACCGCACGAATAATCACTCAGAGTACAGAAGATCTAAAGCCACCCCAGGATGGCAACGGTCAGGCGTTCACTCCGTAGTCATAAAGATCATTAATAGCTGGCGTTACCAGTAATGCCCCTGACTTAACTCACATTGAACCATGTGTAACTGAGGGCTGCGAGGGGCCCGACGCACTCTATATAAGCTGTCCCCCTCCTTATGCACAAGGGTTCGCACCCGTGTAACTTCCACGCATAATCCAGTCGATAAGCCTCCGGAACCAAGACGTAGGGCTGTTACCTCCTCCGAGAGGGGCCTGAACTCGTAAACTTGCATGTACGACCTCACCGTAGCTAGGACCTTGCCTCCTCCTATGTACCCCCTACTCTTACTGTCAGACTCACTCCCACGACAGTACCCGTGGTTCCAATAACCTTTCACGTCTTCATTCGTTTGACTTGATGTCATCGCTGATCGATTACATCTTCATGAAATCTCTCAACAAATGTGTCATGATCATCATCAACATTCTGAGCTCTTCCAGGATATCAATTGAATTCATGATGAGAAATACCAGCCTTTTCCCTCAATGATTTGTATTATCATCGACCACATTCTTGCCTTCCCCCCAACACAAACTTGTTCATATAATGGAAATACATCCTTTTTTACATGTCGATGGATTGCAGCTGAACCCATCGACCACATCGTCATCTTTCCTTCCTGAAATTGTATGACTTATTTTATAAGTTGTTTCCGATGGATCCTTTGTGTATCCAAAGACGGACCTTTACCCGATGACCATGTCAATACTATGCCGAAATATGACTGTGGTTCTCCGAACATCATTAAGAACATTGGAGGCGCAATGCTAAAGGTTTCATGATCACTTATCAAAACACTTTTGTATGGGTAACGTCATGAATTCCCTTACCTAAATGGTAATCTACTTACTATGTTGTCATGGATATCATCCTCTGCTTGTTCTTGGGAAAGGTATACTCTTGATACTCGGGTTTAAACACATCTTCCTTTCTATTGGTTTGATTAATATACTAATCATATTTTCCTTTTCATTCTTTTGTTTAACATTTCTTGTGATCTATATATATATATGAGCAGTAATATTTCCCTGCTTATATAAATACCACGGTGTGCAACTTTGTCAGTAAGACCCTGTTACTACTATTGATGACATTCCGGTAACCACCGATGGACGAGAACTTTGCCTATTGGTCCGCCTCATCTTAACGATCGGAAAAATGTTTCTCTTCGTCCCTCGTCCTTGGTACCAACGTTGTTGCCAACATAACTGACATGCTATCCTATGACATGCCTTGCTATCATGACTGTACAAGATGTCGGCGCCCTTCCTACTTTTAACCCACATGGTGGGCCCATAGCCCACAGTTCCACAGGATCGAAACCCGACTCTCGTGTACTCCCCTGTTTCCAAAGTTATTCCTCATGCGTGGCTTCATAGGTAATTCACGAACCACCTTCCTACAGATCTATTTTGGTATACGATGCTATATTATTCTCGTTGCTCTGGATCCCTTTCTCACTATGTTCCAGGCAACCAACGATTACAAATCCGCTTGAAACTTCTTATTGCACCTACTTAATTTGCTCTTGATGTCCTCCATGGATTTCAACTTGAGAGATGCCTCTATGCCACGTTCATTGAGATAGCCCCTAGGTACATATCTTGTGATTGAGCTCCGTCCTTCCCGAGTATTTCCCCCTTACTCCACCCCTTAAATCTCGGGACAAGATTTCTTGTAGTGGAGGAGAATTGTGACGCCCAGATAATTAAGCTACAGTAACCCTCTACTAATGAGGCCACGTCACCATGGTTACTGTTGATAAACTTGCGTTGATTCAAACCCCGTTCAAATTCTAATTTAAAATCAAGTCAAACTATAAAAAATTTCAAATGTCAAAACTAGAATGTTCATAATGTTGCAAATAATCACTAAGTAACTGTCATGTTGGAACCAACCTCTTTTGGATTCCCACGGTGCTCCTGGAAATTTTATTCAGTGGACCATCAGCCAATTATTTGAGCTTTTCAATTTCTAAAAATAGTTGGACACTCCAAAATGCTTTGAAACTTTTTGTACCAACCCAGGTTATTGCCTTGTATTTTTGTGCCAAGTTTTGTATAAAAAAAATCTTTTAGTAGATCAAATAAAATGCAAGGTAGTAAAGAAATAAATAAAGCAAAAAGAAAAAGGCAAAAGGCCTATTCTACTGGGCACTATGGCCCGTCTAGCAAACAGGCCAGCCCAACCACCACGCCCATCCCCTCCTCACGCTATAGAGGACAGGGGAGGGTGTGGCGGCCATCAGCCGGCCATGACCGCGCCAGGACGTGTGTGCCGCCATCCCCGACCTCCCCGATGCCTTAAAGGCATCCCTGTGCCCCCCAAACCCGAGCACACCCAAAACCCCCCTTCTTGTAGCTCCTCTCCCCTCCAGATCTGCCGCACCTGAGCGGGGAGCTCGTAGCGCCACCACTATCAGCACGCTCCGGCACCACCCTGATACGTCTCCAACGTATCTATAATTTTTGATTGTTCCATGCTATTATATTACCCCTTTTGGATGTTTATGGGCTTTATTTTACACATTTATATCATTTTTGGGACTAACCTACTAACCGGAGGCCCAGCCCGTATTGCTGTTTTTTTGCCTATTTCAGTATTTCGAAGAAAAGGAATATCAAACGGAGTCCAAACGGAATGAAACCTTCGGGAGCGTGATTTTTGGAACGAACGTGATCTAGAGGACTTGGAGTGCAAGTCAAGAAGCAGCCGAGGACTCCACGAGATAGGAGGGTGCCCCCCCTATAGGGCGCACCCCCTGTCTCGTGGGCCCCTCGGGCGTCCACCGACGTACTTCTTCCTCCTATATAAGCCTATGTACCCCGAAAACATCCAGGGAGCACCCGAAACAAAATTTCCACCACCGTAACCTTCTGTATCCGCGAGATCCCATCTTGGAGCCTTCACCGATGTTCTGCTGGAGGGGGAATCGATCACGGAGGGCTTCTACATCAACATCCTTGCCCCTCCGATGAGTTGTGAGTAGTTTACCACATACCTACGGGTCCATAGTTATTAGCTAGATGGCTTATTCTCTCTTTTTGGATCTCAATACAATGTTCTCCCCCTCTCTTGTGGAGATCTATTTGATGTAATCTCTTTTTGCGGTGTGTTTGTCGAGATCCGATGAATTGTGGGTTTATGATCAAGTTTATCTATGAATAATTATTGAATCTTCTCTGAATTCTTTTATGTATGATTGAGTTATATTTGCAGGTCTCTTCGAATTATCAGTTTGGTTTGGCCTACTAGATTGATCTTTCTTGCCATGGGAGAAGTGCTTAGCTTTGGGTTCAATCTTGCGGTGTCCTTACCCAGTGACAGAAAGGGTTGCAAGGCACGTATTGTAGTGTTGCCATCGAGGATAACAAGATGGGGCTTATATCATATTGCTTGAGTTTATCCCTCTACATCATGTCATCTTGCTTAAAGCGTTACTCTGTTCTTATGAACTTAATACTCTAGATGCAGGTAGGAGTCGGTCGATGTGTGGAGTAATAGTAGTAGGTACAGGCAGGAGTCGGTCTACTTGTTGCGGACGTGATGCCTATATACATGATCATGCCTAGATAATCTCATAATTATTCGCTTTTCTATCAATTGCTCGACAGTAATTTGTTCACCCACCATAATACTTATGCTATGTAGAGAGAAGCCTCTAGTGAAACCTATGGCCCCCGGGTCTATCTCTTATCATATTTCCTCTCCCCCACTTCACCCTTGCCATTTTATTCGCTCTCTCTTTCCCAATCTCCTCCTCTCTTTTCGCTTGCCTTTTTCTGTTTGCTTGTGTGTTGGATTACTTGTTGCCATGGCGCAAGATAGTACCAAATTGTGTGATTTCTCGAATACCAATAATAATGATTTCCTTAGTACTCCAATTGCTCCTCTTAATGATGTCGAGTCTTGTGAAATCAATACTGCTTTGCTGAATCTTGTTATGAAAGATCAATTTGCCGGCCTTCCTAGTGAAGATGCCGCTACTCATCTAAACAATTTTGTTGATTTGTGTGATATGCAAAAGAAGAAAGATACGGATAACAATATTGTCAAATTGAAGTTATTTCCGTTTTCACTTAGAGATCGTGCTAAAATTTGGTTTTCGTCTTTGCCTAAAATAGTATTGATTCTTGGAACAAGTGCAAATATGCTTTTATCTCTAAGTATTTTCCTCCTGCTAAGATTATCACTCTTAGGAACGATACTGTGAATTTTAAACAACTTTATCATGAGCATGTTGCCCAATCTTGGGAAAGAATGAAATTGATGCTTCGCAATTTCCCGACTCATGGTTTGAATTTATGGATGATCATACAAAAAATTTATGCCGGTTTGAACTTTGCTTCTAGAAATCTCTTAGATTCAGCCACAGGAGGCACGTTTATGGAAATCACGTTAGGATATGCTACAAAACTTCTTGGTAATATTATGGCTAATTATTCTCAATGGCACACCGAAAGATCTTCTAGTAAAAAAGTGCATGCTATAGAAGAAATCAATGTTTTGAGTGGAAAGATGGATGAACTTACGAAGTTGTTTTCTACTAAAAATACTCCTCTTGATCCCAATGATATGCCTTTGTCTACTTTGATTGAGAGTAATAATGAATCTATGGATGTGAATTTTGTTGGTAGGAATAGTTTTGGAAACAATGTTTATAGAGGAAACTTTAATGCTAGACCGTTCCCTAGTAATTCCTCTAATAATTATGGAAATTCCTACAATAATTATTATGGTAATTTCAATAAGATGCCGTCTGATTTTGAGAATAGTGTGAAAGAATTTATGATTTCTCAAAAGAATTTTAATGCTTTGCTTGAAGAAAAATTGCTCAAAGTTGATTATTTGGCTAGGAACATTGATAGACTTTCGCTTGATGTTGATTCTCTTAAAATTAGATCTTCTTCTCCTAAGCATGATATCAATGAGTCTCTCTAAGCAATGAGAATTTCCATTGATGAGTGTAAGGAAAGAATCGCTTGATTGCGTGCTAAAAATGATAGCTTTATAAAAGCGTGTTCTTCTAGTTTCCATGAAAATAATGATGAAGATCTTAAAGTTATTGATGTGTATCCTATTAGATCTTTGTTTTGCAATATGAATCTTGATAATTATGGGACTGATGATGAGTCAACTTTACCTAGAAGGCGTCCCAAAAATTCAGAGTTTTTAGATCTTGATGCTAAATTTGGTAAAAGTGGGATTGGAGAGGTCATGACTTTAAATAGCATTGAACCCACTATCTCAGACTTCAAGGAATTTGATTATGATAATTGTTCGTTAGAAGGTTGTATTTCCTTGTTGCAATCCGTTGTTAATTCTCCTCATGCTTATAGTGAAAATAAAGCTTTTACCAAACATATCATTGATGCCTTGTTGCAATCTTATGATGAAAAACTTAATTTGGAAGTTTCTATACCTAGAAAACTTAATGATGAGTATGAACCTACTATAAAGATTAGAATTAAAGATCATGAGTGTCTTGCTTTGTGTGATTTGGGTGCTAGTGTTTCCATGATTCCGAAAACTTTATGTGATATTCTAGGTTTCCATGATCTTGATGATTGCTCTTTAAATTTGCACCTTGCGGATTCCACCATTAAAAAGCCAATGGGAAGGATCAATGATGTTCTCATTGTTGCAAATAGAAATTTGGTGCCCGTGGATTTTATCGTTCTTGATATAGATTGCAATCTTTCTTGCCCTATTATTCTTGGTAGACCTTTCCTTAGAACGATTGGCGCGATTATTGATATGAAGGAAGGGAATATCAGATTCCAATTTCCATTAAAAAAAGGCATGGAGCACTTTCCAAGAAAGAAAGTCAAATTACCTTATGAATCTATCATGCGGGCTACTTATGAATTTAGTGGCAAAGATGGCACTACTTACATATATCTTCGCTTTTATGCCTAGCTAGGGGCGTTAAACGATAGCGCTAGTTGGGAGGCAACCCAATTTTCTTTCTTTTTTTGTTTTTGTTCCTGTTTAGTAATAAATTTTGCATCTACTTTCTGTTTATATGTGTTTTTATCTTTTAATTAGTGTTTGTGCCAAGTAGAACCTATAGGATAAACTATGATGATAGTTGATTTGATTCTGCTGAAAAACAGAAACTTTGCGCTCACGAGAAAAAATTCAATAAATCACAGAAACATGCCTTTGCATTGATTCGTTTTGCTGCTGATCAATAAACAAATTGTCCAGTACGTCCTATTTTGGTAGGATTTTAGAGTTCCAGAAGTTTGTGTTAGTTACAGATTGCTACAGACTATTCTGTTTTTGACATATTCTGTTTTTCGTGTGTTGTTTGCTTATTTTGATGCAGCTATGGCTAGTAAAATAGTTTATAAACCATAGAGAAGTTGGAATACAGTAGGTTTAACACCAAAATAAATAAAGAATGAGTTCATTACAGTACCTTATGTGGTGGTTTTGTTTTCTTTCACTAACGGAGCTTATAAGATTTCCTGTTGAGTTTTGTGTTGTGAAGTTTTCAAGTTTTGGGTAAAGCTTTTATGGACTATGGAATAAGGAGTGGCAAGAGCCTAAGCTTGGGTATGCCCAAGGCACCCAAAGATATTCAAGAATAGCCAAAATCCTAAGCTTGGGGATGCCCCGGGAAGGCATCCCCTCTTTCGTCTTCGTTCATTGGTAACTTTACTTGGAGCTATATTTTTATTCGCCACATGATATGTGTTTTGCTTGGAGCATCGTGTATTATATTAGTCTTTGATTTTTAGTTTACCACAATCATCCTTGCTGTACACACCTTTTGGGAGAAGCCTATTCGATTAGAATTTGCTAGAATACTCTATGTGCTTCACTTATATCTTTTTGAGCTTGATAGTTTTTGCTCTAGTGCTTCACTTATATCTTTTAGAGCACGGTGGTGATTTATTTTGTAGAAATTGCTAGTCTCTCATGCTTCACTTATATCTTTTTGAGAGTCTTTTAGAACAGCATGGTATTTGCTATGGTTATAAAATTGGTCCTAGAATGGTAGGCATCCAAGTTGGGTATAATAAAAACTATCATAGGAAGTGAATTGGATGCTTTGATCAATTTGATACTTGATAATTGTTTTGAGATATGGAGGTAGTGATATTAAAGTCATGCTAGTTGGGTGATTATGAATTTAAATAATTCTTGTGTTGAAGTTAGCAAGTCCCATAGCATGCACGTATGGTTAAAGTTGTGTAACAAATTTGAAACATGAAGTGTACCTGGCTTGTGCATCCTTATGAGTGGCGGACGAGGACGAGCGATGGTCTTTTCCTACCAATCTATCCCCCTAGGAGCATGCACGTAGTGCTTGATTTTTGATGACTTCTAAATTTTTGCAATAAGTATATGAGTTCTTTTGAATAATGTTTGAGTCCATGGATTATACGCACTTTTTCCTTTTCGCCATTGCTAGCCTCTTGGTACCGTGCATTGCCCTTTCTCACCTTGAGAGTTGGTGCAAACTTTGCCGGTGCATCCAAACCCCGTGATACGATACGCTCTATCACACATAAACCTCCTTATATCTTCCTCAAAAAAGCCACCATACCTACCTATTATGTCATTTCCATAGCCATTTCGAGATATATTGCCATGCAACTTTCCACCGTTCCGTTTATCATCATCATGACATACATTACTTTTGTCATATTGCCATTGCATGATCATGTAGTTGACATCGTATTTGTGGCAAAGCCACCATGCATTATTCTTCATACATGTCACTCTTGATTCATTGCACCATCCCGGTACACTACCGGAGGCATTCATATAGAGTCATATCTTGTTCTAGTTTCGAGTTGTAATTCATATGTTGTAATCAATAGAAGTGTGATGATCATCATTATTAGAGCATTGACCAAAGAAAAAATAAGGGAGAAAGGCCAAAAGAAAAAAAAAGGAAAGGCCCAAAAAAAGAAAAAAAGAAAAAAAAAGAAAAAGAAAATAAATAAAAAGGGCAATGTTACTATCTCTTTTTCCACACTTGTGCTTCAAAGTAGCACCTTGTTCTTCATGTAGTGAGTCTCATATATTGTGCTTCAAAGTAGCACCATGTTTTTCATATAGTGAGTCTCATAAGCTATCTTTTTCATACTAGTGGGAATTTTTCATTATAGAAATTGTCTTGTATATTCCTACGATGGGCTTCGTCAAATGCCCTAGGTCTTCGTGAGCAAGCAAGTTGGATGCACACCCACTAGTTTTCTTTTGATGAGCATTAATTTATAACACTAGTGCATCCATTGCATGGCAATCCCTACTCCTCATGTTGACATCAATTGATGGGCATCTCCATAGCCCGTTGATTATCCTCGTCAATGTGAGACTTTCCTTTTGTCTTCTCCACACAATCCCCATCATCATATTCTATTCCACCCATAGTGCTATATCCATGGCTCACGCTCATGTATTGCGTGAAGGTTGAAAAAGTTTGAGATTACTTAAGTATGAAACAATTGCTTGGCTTGTCATCGGGGGTATAGAAGTTGGGAACATCTTTGTGTGACAAAAATGAAGCATAGCCTAACTATATGATTTTGTAGGGATGAACTTCCTTTTGCCATGTTATTTTGAGAAGACATGATTACTTTGATTAGTATGCTTGAAGTGTTACTATTTCTTTTATCAATATGAACTTTTATTTTGAATCATTTGGATCTGAACATTCATGCCACAATAAAGAAAATTACATTGAGAATTATGCTAGGTAGCATTCCACATCAAAAATTCTCTTTTTATCATTTACCTACTCGAGGACGAGCAGGAATTAAGCTTGGGGATGCTTGATACGTCTCCAATGTATCTATAATTTTTGATTGTTCCATGCTATTATATTACCCCTTTTGGATGCTTATGGGCTTTATTTTACACATTTATATCATTTTTGGGACTAACCTACTAACTGGAGGCCCAGCCCGTATTGCTGTTTTTTTGCCTATTTTAGTATTTCGAAGAAAAGGAATATCAAACGGAGTCCAAACGGAATGAAACCTTCGGGAGCGTGATTTTTGGAACGAACGTGATCCAGAGGACTTGGAGTGCAAGTCAAGAAGCAGCCGAGGACTCCACGAGATAGGAGGGCGCCCCCCCCCTATAGGGCACGCCCCCTGTCTCGTGGGCCCCTCGGGCGTCCACTGACGTACTTCTTCCTCCTATATAAGCCTACGTACCCCAAAAACATCCAGGGAGCACCCGAAACAAAATTTCCACCACCGTAACCTTCTGTATCCGCGAGATCCCATCTTGGAGCCTTCGCCGATGTTCTGCTGGAGGGGGAATCGATCACGGAGGGCTTCTACATCAACATCCTTGCCCCTCCGATGAGTTGTGAGTAGTTTACCACATACCTACGGGTCCATAGTTATTAGCTAGATGGCTTCTTCTCTCTTTTTGGATCTCAATACAATGTTCTCCCCCTCTCTTGTGGAGATCTATTTGATGTAATCTCTTTTTGCGGTGTGTTTGTCGAGATCCGATGAATTGTGGGTTTATGATCAAGTTTATCTATGAATAATATTTGAATCTTCTCTGAATTCTTTTATGTATGATTGAGTTATCTTTGTAAGTCTCTTCAAATTATCAGTTTGGTTTGGCCTACTAGATTGATCTTTCTTGCCATGGGAGAAGTGCTTAGCTTTGGGTTCAATCTTGCGGTGTCCTTACCCAGTGACAGAAAGGGTTGCAAGGCACGTATTGTATTGTTGCCATTGAGGATAACAAGATGGGGCTTATATCATATTGCTTGAGTTTATCCTTCTACATCACGTCATCTTGCTTAAAGCGTTACTCTGTTCTTATGAACTTAATACTCTAGATGCAGGCAGGATTCGGTGGATGTGTGGAGTAATAGTAGTAGATGTAGGCTGGAGTCGGTCTACTTGTTGCGAACGTGATGCCTATATACATGTTCATGCCTAGATAATCTCATAATTATTCACTTTTCTATAAATTGCTCGACAGTAATTTGTTCACCCACCGTAATACTTATGCTATCTTGAGAGAAGCCTCTAGTGAAACCTATGGCCCCCGGGTCTATCCCTTATCATATTTGCTTCCAATCTACTTTTATTTGCATCTTTACATTTTGCATCTATATTATTAAATACCAAAAATATATTTATCTTACCATACTATCTCTATCAGATCTCACTTTCGCAAGTGGCCGTGAAGGGATTGAGAACCCCTTTATTGCGTTGGTTGCGAGTTCTTGGTTTGTTTGTGTAGGTGCGTGGGACTTTTGAGGAGCCTCCTACTGGATTGATACCTTAGTTCTCAAAAACTGAGGGAAATACTTATGTTATTATTGCTGCATCGCCCTTTCCTCTTCAAGGAAAACCAACGCAAGCTCAAGACGTAGCACACCCCGGGCTTCACCAGAGCGTCCAGGAGCTCTCTCTTCCTCGCCTACATCGACTACCTCGCCCAGTTAGAGCTCAGCGCCGCCGCAGTGCCCCATTTGAGGTCATCCTCAACCTCTGGACCCAATGCCGTGCGCCGTCGTTTCCAGCACTGGCGACCCACCACGAGTCCGTTGCCCTCCCCTGCAGATTCGTTGTGAGCTCCTTTGTGATCCCGTCTTCCCCTTCCCTCGTTTAGTCCCAGTAGGCGCCTATCCGCGACGTCCCGTGGCAGCCAAGGCTGAATTTCTCCGTGATCGCGGCCGGAGCCCCATGCTCGCTGCACCCGGCTCACGCTCCGGCCTCTCGCTGCCCCTGTTTGGCCTCACCTTAAACAGCGTGCGCGCCCCGCAGCTAGGTGCCCCTGCCCGCCTCGCCGTTGCCGCCTCCTGCACCGCCACTCGCTGCAGCCCCTCGTGCTCACCGTGCCCCTGCCTCGTCCCTGCGCGCCTTGGGCTCCCCTACCCGCGGCCCCGGCTGCCCCGTTCGTGCCCCACCACTCCTGGTCGTGTCCCCTCCCCCCGCTACCTTCTGTGCCCTGCTCGCGCGCCCCTGGTCTGCTCGCCAATAGCCGCCGCCTGGGCCCTATCCCCGCTCGGCATCACCATTGCCTCTCGTTGCTTCGTACTGCGGCTACAGCCGCCCGCCGCCCCGTCGTGGCCTCAGAGCTACGCGTCGCCGAGCCCGTCTCCAGCCGCCCTGCCTGTGTCACTTGCTCGGCCGCGCCGGCGGCCGCTTCCCGCACCTGCATCCACCTGCCGGCGCCCCCGCCGCTGCTCACCGCCAGTCACGCTGGGTTCCAACTCCCGCGTGCGTGCCGGCCAGGGGAAGCCCAGCCGTGGCCGTCTCGGCCACTGCCTAGTGCCCCCCTGTTCTAATTAGGGGCTAATCCCCCACTAATCCCCCTTAGCTCTAACCCCCCTCTCTAATTACCCACTAAAAAAAGAAATGTTGTATATGTGTGAATGACACCTGGGCCCCATCTGCAGTTTTGACCAGTCAATAGTCAAAGAGTTGACTATTGACTGGAATGTTGACTGGGTCAACTGGACCCCCTGGGCCCCGTCTGTCATCCAATGTGGCTAGCTCACAGTGGGTGTAAATAGTAATTACTGTTTAATTTTTGAATTTAAGTTAATTCCAGGAATTTTAGAATATGTTTAAAACTTTGAAAAATTGTAGAAATTAAACCGTAGCTTAAATCGAAAAACTTTATACATGAAAGTTGATCATATCGACGGGACAAAGCCATCCATGCCATCTGTTTCCATGTCGGGATCCTCTATGGAGGTGAACCCACAACTTTTAGCCTGTTTTCGGTAGATGAATAGTGCATATATACTGGTTAATAAATCCAACTTTAATCCTAGAATACCTAAAATGACTTAGACATATCTTTAGGCAACCCTGCACTGCACCGTAGCATAGCATGCTTTGTGTTTCATATATTTGCTGTGTATTTATATGTTTCCTCCCCCTCTTCTCTCTCGTTAGACCCCGACACCGATGTAGTCCCCGAGGCTGATGCAGCTCCGGAGTATGACTACATAGTTGACGACCAGACCCTTGCTGCAGAGCTTCCAGGCAAGCAAACCCCCTTGTTCATTCCGATATCACCCATTTCTTTCCCTCTCTTGTTTGCATTAGAACTGCTACCGCTTTGTATGATGCTATTCTGATGCATATCCTATTTTTGTTACCTGCTTTTATACCTTACCTCCTTATTCTAAGATGCTTAGTATAGGCTGGTTAGAGACCCATCAGAGACTCCACCTTATCCCTACTACCTTATTGGACCTTCAGAAGACTCGGACAACGAGATGGACCACCAGGCCCCGACACCGCACATCACCCCCCTTTGTTGTACGACACTACTGGGTTACTATCGAGTGTCGAGGGTGATACCTCATCAGCACTTCTGATGTCAACCTTGTAGGTTAGTTCATCGGTTGTGGTCATCGAGGGTGATTCCTCCTTCACCACTCCTACTAACTACGCCGTCGTGCAACTCCTCAAGAGTGGACCTCGAGGGTGATTCTTCCTAGGTTCACCTTGACGATTACATCAGGTGGAATTCCATCGAGGGTGATTCCTCAGGGTTCCCCCTTGGTGTTTTGGACACACGGTTACTATGGATTTACCACATAACCATGATACTAAAGTCGGGTCGGCCCTGAGGGGTACCCGCATGACATATTTGTGAGTGATGTGGAGTCGGGTTGACCTGGAAGGTGCCCGCGAGATATCTATGTGGCGTAGCCGGGCATTCTTAGCCCTTGCCGCAAGACCACGGGACAGGGTGACGAGGTCACATCGATCGTGAGTCTTTGCTCGTTACCACACGCTCCTCATTCACTAACAGTTTGGATATTTGATCCGAGTAGGCCTCTGGACTTTTTCGCACTAACCACCACGCGGGAATAAGTATGGGCACTCTGCGTCGTATGTATCAGCCGAAAGCTCAACGGACGTCAGCGACTTAGCGGCGCATGCCGGGTTGGACTGGAACGCCTCTCCTTGTATAAGGGGCGCTAGGTCTGCTTACCGCCCGCATACGCCACATGCAGGAGTGCAAAGCGCGATGTCCCAAGACCCCTGCACTCTTAGGATGTAGACCGATGTGCTGGCCTCTCTAATAAGCCTAGGTTGGACTGCGGTGTGTTGATCGGCCGAGGGCGTTCATGACCTTATGGTGTGTCCAGCCGGAGTTGATCGAGCGTGTTGGGTAAGTTGGTGCACCCCTGTAGGGAAGATTGATCTATTCGAATAGCCGGGTCCACAGTAATGAACGCTCGGAGTTGTATCCTGATCGATACAACTAGAACTGGATACTGAATGCTGAGGCATGTAATGGATATGCAGCTCTGAGCTTGCTTTCCCGCAGGGAGTCGAGGAAGGATCTCTGGGCGTTATTTCTACAACATGTTTGTTAAATATAAACTGCTATTCTATACTCTTCTGATTGCTGCAAGATGCTTGGAGCAGCTTGAAGATTCTAGTCTTTGATAGGCTAGGCTTTCCCCTTCTCTTCTGGCATTCTGCAGTTCAGTCCACACATACTACCCATTTCATTGATATGTAGTGTAGAACCTTGCTTGCGAGTACTTTGGATGAGTACTCACAGTTTCTTTGCTTCTCTTTTTCCACCTCTTTCCATTCTTCTCGGATGCTGCAACCAGATGGTGGAGCCCAGGATCCAGACGCCACCGCTGACGACTACTACTACCCCGAGGGTGCATACTACTACGTAACGGACGCCGACGACCAGGAGTAGTTAGGAGGCTCCCAGGCAGGAGGCCTTGCCTTTTTTATCGTTGTTGCTTTTGTGCTAGCCTTCTTAAGGCATACTTGTTTAACTTATACCTATACTCAGATATTGTTGCTTCTGCTGACTCGTTTGTATCAAGCTTATGTATTCGATCCCTCGAGGCCCCTGGCTTGTAATATAAAGCCTGTATTATTTTTAATTTGTGTCTAGAGTTGTGTTGTTATGTCTTCACGTGAGTCCTTGATACTGATCATACACATTTGCGTGTATGATTAGTGTACGATTGAATCGAGGGCATCACATTTACTCTAAGAATTGAGCTAAAGCAACTCTAATGGTGTGAACACAACAATGCTTTATGTAAAAGTGGTAATCCCACTTGTGCTTAAACGATGAGTATGACCTACGATCAAATGTTCTCATTTGACTCCTAAGTCAACATACTCATATATAGACGACCTAGTCATCGCCAATTGCTTGATAGATGCTAGAGTGTCTGTGCATGCTTTGCCACATATGACATTTGCTATCTTATTGTGTGAGCATGTTGGTTGCATAATTTTCTCCATTCAAGGACATCCATTTGTTGCTCTGATTGTTTGGTCTTTCTTTTTGCCAAATGGATGGAAAAGAATGCCTAAGTACTCCCTTTAGCTATCTATGCTTTTCTCGTCTCAAACTCTATTCTTGCTACATCACAAAGTTTGAACAAGTTGAATTCGGACCCTCTGGGTGAGGAGCACTTGGAGCCACCGATCCGTCAAGGGCTTAAACTTCCAAAATCTCTTAATGCATCTCGGTCAGACCGATACACCATACTCAGCCTCACCAAAATCATTTGGTTGATCTAGGTTTTCACCTCGGTGCAATCGATTAGAACAGTTCGGTCACACCGAGTTGCAGTAACTGCTCACAGTTTTGCTTCTCGGTGCCACCGAGTCGTTCCACTCGGTCACACCGACAGTGACTGGGTATATATACTCCGCGGGCTGGACTTTGGAAATTTCTTCAAACTTTCAACCGCGCCTACCCAGCTCTGCCACCCTTCCTGGTCTCCGGATCATCTCCTTGTCACCAGTGACCTCCTGCTGCTGGTCTCTGCCGCCGTCAACGGAAATCTCCACCGCAGTTGTCGTCGTATCGAGTTCATCGCCAAGTTAGGGTACATACTCGATCTCTTTGTGCTATCTTTAACTCCGATTCTTGCACAAAGATCAATGCCAAGTTTCTTGCCATGATTGAGATTAATCTATCCACCTAAAACTTTCTTTAGATTAGATTTGATGCAAAAACTTAGGGTTAGGTTTTTGCCGAATTCATCTCGGACTGACCGATCTGAAAGTCTTGGTCTCACCGATTTGGCTCAGGCCATTGCACATGTACTACTCGGTCTGACCAAAGTGTATGAATCATGTGACCAAAACCACTAACTTTGTGAAACCCTAACATCTCGGAGTCACCGAACTGCATCTCGGTCTGACCGAAATAGCATGTTTAGACTTTGCAGCTGCTTCGGTGTCACCGAGTTGGGCAAATCGGTAGCTCCGAAATGCTTTCTGTAGAAAATTAGAATTAAGGTTTTGTGATTACATTTTGCCAAAATAGCTGTGCTTTGTGATGCTCATCTACTCTACTTATTCGTATCTATTCACAGGGGCAGTTTCAGAGATGTCAAACAATAGTGATAGTCAGAACAGGTCAGAGGAGCATGCAAATCTTAGTGAGGGCACTAGTCCCTCCAATAGCAGCTATGATGAAGGTACCAGAAGTACTCCAAGCAATCTTCCTAAGGCCACAGTGAGGCAAAGGAAGAATAAAACCTCGGACTCAGAGGGTGAGGATTTGAAGTTGAGGAAGTAATCTCAAAGAAGAAAGTTGTTAAGAAAGAATTTGGTACTGCTGCCTCCACCAGGCCTGGCATGAGGAAGAAAGCTTTTGCCAAGAGAATTCCCATGTCAAAGCCAGAGCCTCCACTCAGGAAACTATGGAGTTCTCTCTTGAACCAAGAGAAGAAGAGGCTGCTGGAGGAAAGAAAAGAAAGGAAAGGGTCAAGAAGACTATGTCCAGAGCCATTGGCAAGCCTTCTATGGCCAGGGATTCTAAAGAAGAGGAGGAGGAAGAGCCTGTTCCACCTCCTGCAAAGACCCAGAAGCTTATGGGGGATGCTATCAAGTCTAGGGCTGCTCCATCTAAGCCCAACACTACAAAAAAAAGACACATCCGTGACATTTTGGGCCGAACGATTTTTTTTCTGTCATACATATGACACTTCTATGACGATAATTGTGACAAAACCCGGTATCATCATATATGTGGTGGGCTCCTACTTCTATGACAAAAAATCATGATAGAAAATGGGCTTTTCGTCCTGGGCGGGCCGGAGACGCAGCTGCATGACATTCTTTGGGCCATCCATGATGGAATAAACCATGGTAGAAGCGAGGGCGAGGAAAATTTCGGGGAGTTCTCGGTTACGGTGGGAGGTCGGGGGCCGAGCGATGCGCATTTCTCTCGTAAGGTACGCGCGTGTGTGCGAGGCGTTGGCTCTAACTGAACCCGAGCGAGGCATTGGGCTCTAACTTAACCCGAGCGATTGCACTGCAGGCTACGCGTTACTGAACCCGAGCGATCGATTGATGGCTGTTAACTGAACCCGATCGAGAGATTCCTTCGCTACTGCTGCTAACTGAAGCCGATCAATGCTACCTCTCTGGATGAATAGTGAGCATTGCGGGGGAGGGGGGTTGGATGAATAGTGAGCGGTAGGAGTGGATGAACAGGACCCGTGGCGTTGCCTCTGGATGAACAGGACCCCGATCGATCGAGCCGGTTGGGGCTGGATGAACAGGACCCCGTGGAGGGCTGGATGAATAGTAGACGACGGAGGGGTGGATGAACAGTAGCCCGTGGAGGGGTGGTTGAACAGGAGCCCGTGGAGAGGGGTGGTTGAACAGTAGTCGGCGGAGTAGCGCGCGGTGGAGGCTGGATGAACAGTCACAGGTGGAGGCTGGAGGAGGTCGACGGTGGATGAACAGTAGCCCGTGGAGGCTGGAGGAGGTCGACGGTGGAGATGAACAGTATCCTGTGGAGTCCCGTTTTGCAGTACGCCACACCCCTCTCGATGAACAAGACCCCCATTTCGACCGTAGCGCTGCAACACAAGTCCGTCTCGTCCGTTTTGCGGTACGCCACACCCCTCCCGATCAAGAGGACCCCCGTTTCGACCGTAGGAGGTCCGTTTCCTCCGTTTTGCGGTATGCCAGACCCCTCCCAATGAACAGGATCCCGTTTTGAACGTGGCCGGTCGAACACAAGGCCATTTCCTCCATTCTGCGGTATGCCAGGCCTCGTTTCCATCGCCTATTCCGTCCAAGCCCTCCCGATGAACACGACGACGCATTCCGTTCTGACCCAGCCGGTTGGCTCCCCATGAACACGACGACGACGCTGTTTTTCCGTTCCGACCCAGCCATGTACACAAGCCCTGGCCGTACGTATGCGCGAGTAGGCATTCGAGACCCCGCCCGTATGTACACATACGTGGCCGTATTTTCTTTCTTGCACCCTAGCCGTTATATGTACGTGTACATGCTACGTGCGTGCCTCTACTATGACACGTGCGCGCCTTTACTACGACACGTGCACGCCTCTACATCCACCAGTATGTACTCGTGACTAGAATGGCAACGCTACGTATGCTTCGACCAGGTGGGTCCCGACTGTCAGGCACTTCCTTGCGTGCGAAGATGTAGCTAGTAGGTCCCATCAGTCAGGGGTGCGAATCATTTTTTTGGACGCACTTCCTTGCGTGCGAAGATGTAGCTGGTGGGTCCCAGCAGTCAGGGGGAAATGTTTTTTCACGAAATACAATGGCCTGTCCGGTGGGTCCCAGCTGTCAGGTGGAGGAATCATTATTTTCCGTGTAATAAGGAGGCACTTCCTTGCTGCGACCGTGGACCCAGCTGTCAGCCTCTCCACGTACAGTCCACGTCCGATGGAAGTCATTCCTTGACCATGTTGACCACGCCGCGCCAAGAGCACCACGGTGGTGGACAACGGCGAGGCCTAGGAAGGGGATGACGGGGAGCCGGGGAAGACGCGGCAGTGGAAGCCCGCGCGGAGAGGAGTACGAGGGTTCACTAGTTCGGCTGCAGTGTGAGGCTGCCGTTGCCGCAGGGCCTGGCCATCGGTGGGAATAGTAGGGGGCGGTGAGGCCTCCGCGGCAGCAGAGCCGGCCACGAGAGGCAGGAGCATGCGGCACGACCAGCGCTGCTTTGGGCGGCTGGAGCAAGAAGACCAGAGGTTGAAGAAGCACTACGGCCGTTGGATGGACATCGTACAGTCACTGGAGCTAGAATCGTTCATATTGACTAAAGTTGACAAAGGCCCCCGTCCCAGTAAACTTAGTAGGCCCACAAGTCAGCCTCCCACCATGGTGGGTCCCAGCTAGTAGGGGGAGTATTCATTTTTTTGTGCGTAATAAGGAGGCACTTCCGATGGGTCCGAGCTGACAGCGGGAGAAACATTTTTTTCACGAAATACGGTGGCCCGTCTGGTGGGTCCCAGCAGTCAGGGGAAAACATTTTTTTCACGAAATAAGGTGGCCCGTCCGGTGGGTCCCTGTTGTCAGGTGGAGGAATAATTATTTTGCGTGTAATAAGGAGGCACTTCCGCGGCCGCCTGGACCCAGCTGTTAGCCTCTCCACGTACATTACTCGTCCGATGGAAGTCGGTCGTTGACCATGTTGACCACGCTGCACCGAGAGCACCAGGGCGATGGACGACGGCGAGGCCTAGGAAGGGGACGACACGGAGCCGGGGAAGACGCAGCAGTGGAAGCCCGCACGGAGAGGAGTACGAGGGTTCACTGGTTCGGCTGCGGTGTGAGGCTGCCGTCACCGCAGGGCCTGGCCAGTGGTGGGAGTAGTACGGGGCAGTGAGGCCTCTGTGGCATCACAGCCGGCCACGGGAGGCAGGAGCATGCGACACGACCAGCGCTGCTTTGGGCGGTTGGAGCAAGAAGACCAGAGGTTGAAGAAGCACTACGGCCGTTGGATGGACATCGTACGATCACTGCAGCTAGAATCGTTTATATTGACTAAGTTGACAAAGCCCTTGGTACGTGTCAACTTAGTTGGACCACAACTCGGATTTGGCAGAGAACATATAGCCCATCTGCGATTTGTAAGAATGTACAACCCATTTTTCAATTCTAATGGAATTTACTATAGCCCATTTACAGTTTGTGTCACATCCTGTTTTTTGCCCTCTTTTCTTTGCTTGATTTTCAGCCGAGTTGGTTTGGATTTGGAGTTTTGAATCATTCCATTTGGACTTGATTGGGTATCCTTTGATTTTCACCCAAGTGCCCCCTCTCCTCTTCTAATCCATCATTTCACCCCTGGCCAACCCAACAAAATTGCTTGGAATATTTTTCTTAAATGAAAAATATTCATTTTGCCTCCTAAACCCTAGCTAAAATCTTTGACCTCCAAAGCAACCCTCATCTCTATTGCCCTAAAAATCCTGAGAAAAATCTCAAATATTCTTTGGACCCTAGGGCACATTTCTGAGCAAAAATATTTCACCACTTTTTGGAGTATTTTTGCTACAGAAAATATTTTCACTTCTGGGCTGAAATGGTAGTTTCTACAACAACTACCTTTTTGCTAGCTCCATTGTAGCTGGTTTTCCCTGTGCTTATTTACCTTAGTAAAAGTCAGTAAAACCCCAAAGATCAACCCTTGAATCACTGTGGTTTGACCACAGTAACTATTCAAAGTTTCTGTCTAGTAACTAAACATCTTCACCATTTCACTTCTACTGCACCTCGAAACCAACTGAGCCGTGGTAACACCTAAAGTTACTAAGGACTACACGCCAGACATCATGGTTAGTGCATATGTGGCCTGATGTCACAGTCCACGTGGTGAACGCGTTCGTCTGAGGGTGCTGGCATGCCAAACGGGCGCTCTGCGCGTCGCCAGCGCCTCTGTGGCACGCGTGCCTGCTGCTCGGCCAGCCAGGGCGTGTCCCCCCGCGCCACCATCCTCGTCTCCACCCCCTTTACTCCTCCCTGCCGCTCGCCGATACCGGAGCTCGCCGCAGCAAGCACGGGCACGGTCCGGCCAACGGCACAGTGCCCGCGCACTATGTTCGTCCCTTTCTTCCTTGCTCCTGTGCTCGTCCGCGTCCGTGCACAGCTCCCGCATGAACCCTGTCGCCCTCTCCTTCTCTCTCTGGCACCATTCATCGCCGGGCGCCGGAGACAGCTGTCCTCCGGCGGAGCCCGAGCCCTCCTCGTCGCCTCGCCTATATAAACCCCCCTCTGCAACCTCCTGGAGCACCGCACCTCTCCACCTCTCTCTCCTATAGCCACTAGAAGCCGCAACCCGGCCGGGTAGGCCGCGGGCTGCCGTCCCTGAGCCGAGCTCGCCAGCGATCCCCTCTGGATCGACCTCGCAGCTCCGGCCACTCCCAAGACGAGGCGACCCCGCCAGGGCCTCCGCCTCTCCTCCGTGAAGCTAATGCGCCAAGCCCGAGCCCCTGTAGCCGCCCCTAGCCGCCGTCTTCCTCATCTCCGGCGACCACCATGTTCTGCCTCCGCTTGCGAGGAAGAATCCGACGCCGTCCGGTCACCATTTGTCACGCCATGGATACGGGCAGGTGCGCAAGAGCCTTCTCCATCGATTCCTCCCTCTCGTTTTCCTCCAAGATGCCTCAACGCCGGCGTAAGCTCCGGCGAAGTGCCGCGCCTCTCTGTTTCTTTCCCCCTCCCTCCGGCCTGACTAGCAGGGAACGCGCGCGAAGCAGTATGAGTGGTGGTGCCTCGTGAAAATACGCCATCGACGTCACCCCCTCTCTGTTTTTCTTTTTCAAATTCATTTAAATTCCAGTAGCATTCGAATAGCCATAACTTTTATTCTACAAGTCCAAATGCAGTGATTCTTTTTGCATTGTGTTCTTTGTCCAAAAATCTAATAGCTCCCAAAAGATGGGATTTTTCCTTGCTGTACAGATTTTCTGGAAATTTTCAGAAGGTTTCTTGATATTTTCTTTTGTGGTTTTTGAATGTTTTCAGAGGAACCAGCTTGTCTTGAGGATCACCAGGAGCCTTGTGAACCTCATCAATACTAAGGCAAGCCACAGTAACATTTTCATGGTGCCACTTCAATATTTATGATTTAAATACTTGAACTTATGAATATTGATGCATATTAATTAGTTATAAATTAAATATATTCTGTTATATGCTTGTTATGTTAAAATGCTTGAACTTCAGTATGTTTGAAGTAAATATTGTTAGTAAAATTATGAGAACTTAGTTGCAAGTGATAAATAAATAATATGGTCACAGAATTGATGAGTTATTTGGATATTATTTTTGCATGAGGTATAATGATGATAATTGCTAGAAATAGTTCTGGTATAAGTAAAGGAATGTTTTTACCAGTATAGTAGCATGAGTTTATGGTGGCTCCGTGGGAGCGTAGTTGGTGAAGTTTTGTACGGTTATGTGGTGCATATGTTAAGTGATGCATGGTATGGCAGTATGACACCGGTTATTTTCTTTTCACATTAAAGTTGAACCTGATTAATAATTCAACTTGAACATGTTGTTGACCGGGTCGTGGTGCCACTGAAACGAGTCTTTCCCAGTGCAACCACATTTGCCGGTATGGGACGGCCTTAACGCGTTTCATTGTCGTGCCTCTGGTCGGTACCTCAATTTAGGGAAGGTTATGGGTGTGCTGTACCCTGGCCCGGTAGGCAAGCATAGCCTTGTGAGCCCGTTGCTAAGTTAAGTTTGGTACCGGATCCCAGTGTGGATCGTGGCCACGATGGTGGTCGAGGTGTCTAGAGGTAGACACGGGGCCACCCAGGACTAGCCCTGTGGGGTCTGAGTCGAAGGGGCCGGGAGAGTGTCATGACAGTGAAATGGTTTCATCGGAATGCTGTTGGTCCACTCGGATGGGAGAGTGAGGCCATGGGTTCCGTAGTGTGGGTACAATGTACTAACCTCTACAGAGTGTTTTTAATCTATCGATAGACGAGTCCACGAATACGGACACGCTCGAAAGTAAGGTACACCATGGGTCAACACTTAATAAATATGCACACTAAATTGCACTAAGGATGACAGTGAGGTCATCGTGTTGAGTTGGACATGAGTTGTTGGGTTGTGATCACCGTAAGGATCACGGGCCACGAGTTGGTCGGGTTGTGATCACCGTAAGGATCACGGGCCATGAGATGGTCGGGTTGTGATCGCCGTAAGGATCACGAGTATGTGTTGGTAATATTATGTTTGTTGGTCACACCTGGTAAGCAAGTCGGGAGAATGAGTACCTGTTGAGCATAGTCACATCATGTTGGTTATATAGTTGCATTGTTGATTAACTTGGATAAATATCATAATATTGTCTGTCATCTTGTTTATGCTTATTGTGAGCTTGCAAGTACATTCAATGTACTGACCTGGCATGTCATGCCAGATTTCAGGAAAGTCCCGTTGGAAAGGAGTGTTGTCCGAGTCTAGACCGTGTCCACGTCGGTGTCCTTGTGCTATGGAGTCCCGCTATGACGTTGTTCCGCTGCCGAGTAGTTGTCATGATCGAGGCTCCTTTATGTTCAGTAAATAATGTACATATTCTTCAGCCACAACGTTTGTGCCGCTTGGCCTCGCTAACTGTTGTAATATGAACTATGTCCCGCTAGCATGAATAAGGCGGTTGTTTTCTGTACCATGTTGTTGTGTGTTGCCAGAAGACAAGGTCTTTGGGCTGGCAATGCAGGGTAAACTGGTCGCTCTGAGCCGAGGTGCCACAACGCTTAGTATCAGAGCTGCGCCGACTGTAGGCCACGCTAGACTAAGCCGAGTTAACTGGACACTAGATACGAGTTGTAGATGAGTGTCGGTAATAGCTGTAACTGGTTGTTGCATTGCATGCACTGATTATATTGTTTTTTATGCTAACTTGCTAATGGTTGTGAGTGTAGATGGCTCCGGTGCTGTATCCGTGCCAGTTGTGGCTGATGCCGTATACGTGGCCGCATCTCCTTCGCAACGTGTGGCGTCGGCTGTACCCTCACAGAGACGATCCAATCTATCGTGTGTACCGGGAGCGCCTAGCTGACTCAGTGTATGAGTATCACGCCGTGGTTACTCTGCGCACAGTTTCCGATTCCAGTTCTTACACTCATACCTGTTGTAGCGGCTACGCTTCTTCCGCTTCTCAGGCTGTCCAGTTTGCTGCATTCGAGGTACTTGTTGAGCTCCGCTACAACGAGGTCCGGATGCAGAATCACCCAGGTTCCCATTACTACTCTTCTCTCCATGATAATGGTAGGTCCGTTTCCCTGTCATTGATCCGGAGTCTGATAGTGTCGCTAGCCAGCTTTCTCGCTACATCACTGCTAGCTATCTTCTGATCTACGAGCTAGCTCGTGAGTCGAGTTGTGCCCGCACTGCTTTAGCCTCTACTTTAGTCACTGCTTGCTTAGCCACTACTTCTCCATCTGTGGGATTTATTCCCTACGTTCCTGCCAGTTCTAGATCCCCTGTTTCTCCGGTTACTCCCCCGAGTAGCTCGGGCACCGCGACTGCGAGTCCCCTTAGTGCTCCTGCAGAGTGGGTTTCACTCCTCGCCACTCCTGCAGCCCCGATGATCCGCCCTTCACCTGCCCCAGAGGGAGAGCCCTTGAGGCAGCGTCGTCGTGTCACTTTTAACCCGGAGGTCTCTGTTAACCCCGTTAGTTCTGGATCCGAGTCCGCATCAGGAGAGGACCCCACAGCGCCAGCCGAGCAATAGAGCTTTCGAGTATTCTCAGTTGTCGGGATGGAGTATGGTTGTAATCATACTATTCATGTTGTTTCGTTTCATGTATGAGGGTAGTTGGACCTGGCATGTTGTTATCTTTCATGTATGAGTCTATGTATAATTATGTTGGACTTTATTTTATTCGCCGTATTTTCTTCGTCTTTTCGGTTTCGCTTGGTTTTTGTTGCTGGCTTCTCCCCAGTTTTTGTTGAATGCTTCTCATCTCGGTTGCGTTGACTTGGGAAAAATCATATTAGGATGATGCGGGGAGGCTGCAGTAGCAACGTTCGCGAGGGTTCTCCTGTTCGGTGTTCCGCACGACAGGCAGGACAATCACCCGAGCCGTACGTTCCACCACCGCCTCCACCGCCAAATCCGCCCTCCACCGAGCAAATTATGCGTATGTTCGAGGAACGACGAAACAATGATCTAATGGAAATATTCAGAAGTATTCAAGCAATGGTTGGACAGAATGGAAATCAGCCTGCCTCTCACTCCAAACTATCTGATTTTCAAAGGACTAAGCCTCCCAGTTTCAGTCAGGCCGTTGATCCCTTGGATGCAGATGATTGGTTAAGAACTATGGAAAAGAAACTTGAGGTTGCTCGAACTGATGAAGAGGATAAAGTTCCATTTGCAACACATTATCTGGAAGGCGCTGCTGCCATATGGTGGGAAAGTGAGAAAGCCATAGGGACTGAGAATGAAGCAATTACCTGGTCAAGATTCAAGGAGAAATTCTGAAAATATCACATCCCTGCGGGAATTATGAAGACTAAGCAGCGTGAATTTCTCGCGCTCCTCCAAGGAAGTCAGTCAGTGGGAGAATATTTACAAAAATTCAATCACCTGTCACGTTACTCTCAATATGACGTGGCCACTGAAGAAAGGAAGATGGACCGCTTTCTTGGTGGATTAAACCCGCAACTACGCTGTGCTCTCAGTATGTTTGATTTTCCAGATTTCCAAACCCTGGTGAACAAGGCTTTCATTGCTGAAAGGGAACACAAGCTCGTGTCAGATACTAAGTCTGCCCATAATGATCACAAACGCAAATTTGAGCCCAAGAAGGAAATGCAACCAGTGCAGAAGGTTCGTACCTGGCAGCCAACTCCGATGGCATACCAGCCCAGTTGGCAACAAAATGTTAACAAGACCACCACCCAAGTGAAGAATGATGTGCTCAACCCAGTTATGGAGAATCGTCTGCGCAACAATTCCTGTTATAGTTGCGGACAAACCGGACATTATGCCAAACAGTGTCCCAAGAACACCCGGACCAATGCTACGTTCAAGCCTCAAATCCATTATTTGGAAGCCGGTCCAAGTCAGCACGACGTCACGGGATACGTTCATCACATTTCAGCCGACGAAGCCCAAGAAAATCCCGAAGTCATCATTGGTATGTTCCCTGTTAATAACATACCTGCAGTAATTTTATTTGACTCTGGGGCTTCCCACTCTTTTATTTCTCGGAGTTTTGTCGCCCAAAACAAATTTCCTTGTTCGCTTTTGGGCAAGAATATGCTGGTACAAACCCCGGGATCTATTATTCAAAGCAATCTTGTCTGCCGCAATCTGGAAGTCAGGATCAACGAGATCCGTTTTCCAACGTCTTTGATTCTGATTGAGTCTGAAAAATTGGATGTTATCTTGGGTATGAATTGGCTAACTCAGTACCAAGTATGCATAAATTGTGCGACCCGGGAAGTCAATTTGACCGGACAAGATGGACAAGCTACCAAGTTTATTGCTCGTAGAAGCATACCCTCCAAGGAAATGGTTTTTACAGCAATAGCAGAAATGGAATTAATCCCAGTGGTCAGTGAGTTTCCCGATGTATTCCCAGAAGAACTGCCAGGCATGCCCCCTGACCGAGAGCTTGAGTTTGCAATAGAACTTGTGCCCGGAACCAGACCAATACACAAGAAATATTATCGAATGCGTCATCCGAGTTGGTGGAGCTAAAGAAACAGCTTGATGAAATGCTCCAAAAAGGATATATCCGCCCCAGTTCCTCGCCATGGGGATCACCCGCTATTTTTGTGGACAAGAAAGATGGCAGCCTTCGCATGTGTGTGGACTACCGACAGTTGAATGATGTCACGATCAAAAACAAATACCCTCTACCAAGAATTGATGATTTGTTTGATCAACTCAGTGGAGCCAAGGTATTCTCAAAGATTGATTTGCGGACTGGATATTACCAGCTCAAAATTAAAAAGGAGGATATTCCCAAGACCGCGTTCACCACTCGCTACGGTCTTTATGAATATACCGTCATGTCCTTCGGCCTCACCAACGCCCCTGCCTTCTTCATGCACATGATGAACAAAGTGTTCATGGATTTCCTTGATAAGTTCATGGTCGTCTTCATCGATGATATACTTATTTACTCAAGAAAGGAAGAAGAGCATAAATGACACGCCCGCGCAGTGCTACAACGACTTCGTGAACACCAGTTGTACGCCAAGTTCAGTAAATGCGAGTTTTGGCTCAAGCAAGTTGGATTCCTCGGGCATATTCTATCCACTGAAGGAATAGCCGTGGACCCAAGCAAAGTAAAAGACGTGCTCGACTGGTTGCCACCCGCCACCGTGTCTCAGATCCGGAGTTTTCTTGGATTAGCCGGATACTACCGTTGATTCATTGAAGGGTTCTCCAAGATTGCTAAGCGCATGAGGGAGTTGCTTAAAAAGGATAAGAAGTTTGAATGGACGTCAGACAATGAGAAAAGTTTCACCGAGTTAAAGGAGCGCTTAACAACTGCGCCGGTATTAACACTTCCAGATATCTACCGCAGCTTTGACGTATATTGTGATGCTTCCCGACAAGGACTTGGGTGCGTGCTTATGCAAGATGGCAAGGTAGTAGCCTACGCCTCACGGCAGCTACGACCCCATGAAGGCAATTACCCCACTCATGATTTGGAATTGGCCGCGGTAGTTCATGCTTTAAAAATTTGGAGACACTACCTCATTGGAAAAAGGTGCCAAATTTTTACCGACCACAAAAGTCTCAAATACATATTTACTCAGCCAGATTTAAACCTCCATCAGCGAAGATGGCTAGAGTTGGTCAAGGATTATGATCTTGGAATAAATTACCATCCGGGTAAGGCCAACGTGGTTGCCGATGCACTCAGTTGAAAGCCCGTCAGTTTAAACGTCATGCTGGAGTCTCTGCCTTCCGAACTCAAAGAAGAAATTGCTCAGCTCAACCTGGTCATTGTTGAGGCTGGTCTTGCCAATGTTTTGACGGTCACTCCTACTCTTGAGGAAGAAATCCACGAGGCCCAGCCTGGCGATGCCAAACTGCAGAAACGCATCAAGTCATCCGATTTCTCGAAGGATCAGTACGGTACCCTCCGATTCAGGGGAAGGATTTGTGTGCCTAATCAAGCTGACCTAAAGCAAAAAAAATTGTCAGAATCCCACGAGTCCTCGTATTCAATCCACCCTGGAGGCACAAAAATGCATGAAGACCTTCAACAAATATTCTGGTGGGATGGAATGAAGAAAGACATTGCTTATTTCGTGGCCTGTTGCGACATATGCAACAAGGTTAAGGCGGAATATCAGAAACCAGCCGGACTTCTCCAACCACTGCCCGTGTCACAATGGAAATGGGACGATGTCTGTATGGATTTCATCACAGGATTACCCAGGACCCGACGAGGCAATAATGCGATCTGGGTCATAGTGGATACATTAACCAAGGTGGCTCACTTCCTCCCAGTCAAAACCTCATACCGAGCAGATGAGCTTGCCCGACTGTATGTATCCAGGATTGTCAGTTTACATGGAGTTCCCAGAACCATCACTACTGACCGAGGTTCACTTTTCACCTCTGCTTTCTGGACCCGTCTCCATCAAGCCCTTGGGACGGAATTAAAATACAACACCGCTTATCATCCTCAGACGGATGGGCAAACGGAAAGAGTAAATCAGATACTCGAAGATATGCTCCGAGCTTGTGTTTTAGACCAAGGACCACAATGGGAAGATTGCTTGCCGTACACCGAGTTCTCGTATAACAATGGGTTCCAGACCAGTTTAAAGATGTCACCTTATGAAGCTTTGTATGGCCGTAAGTGCCGCACTCCATTAAATTGGTCTCAAACCGGCGACAGTCGTATTTTCAAAACATATCTCATGCTGGAAGCCGTAAAGCAAGTCAAAGAGATCCTAGACAGATTACAGCTGGCCAAATCACGACAGAAAAGTTATTATGATGCAAAGCACCGGCATATCAGTTTTGAACCCGGAGAACATGTCTACCTTTGAGTCACACCCATGAAGCGAATAAGAAGGTTCAAAACCCATGGAAAGTTGGCACCCAGGTTTATTGGTCCATTTCCCGTCATGACACGAGTAGGTGTTGTGGCATATCAGTTGGAACTGCCTCCAGAACTGTCTGACGTGCACAACGTATTCCATGTTTCGCAACTGCGACAATGCATCTCACCACCCGAGAAAAAGACCGATTTGGCAGAGATAGAGCTGGCAAAGGATTTGACCTACGAAGAGAGGCCAGAGAAAATTTTGGATCAGATGGAAAGAGTTACTTGCAGTAAGTCACAGAAGTTTTACAAGGTTTAATGGATGCATCATACCGAGTCAGAATCAACCTGGGAATCAGAAGAATTTCTAAGGGCATGTTATCCAGAATGGTTTTCCCAAGCAACCGAATCTCGAGGACGAGATTCATTCTAAGTGGGGGAGGTTTGTCACAGCCTGGTTTTTGCCCTCTTTTCTTTGCTTGATTTTCAGCTGAGTTGGTTTGGATTTGGAGTTTTGAATCATTCCATTTGGACTTGATCACTTGGGTATCCCTTGATTTTCACCCAAGTGCCCCCTCTCCTCTTCTAATCCATCATTTCACCCCTGGCCAACCCAACAATATTGCTTGGAATATTTTTCTTAAATGAAAAATATTCATTTTGCCTCTTAAACCCTAGCTAAACTCTTTGACCTCCAAAGCAACCCTCATTTCTGTTGCCCTAAAAATCCTGAGAAAAATCTCAAATATTCTTTGGACCCTAGGGCACATTTCTAAGCAAAAATATTTCACCACTTTTTGGAGTATTTTTGCTACAGAAAATATTTTCACTTCTGGGCTGAAATGGTAGTTTCTACAGCAACTACCTTTTTACTAGCTCCATTGTAGCTGGTTTTCCCTGTGCTTATTCACCTTAGTAAGAGTCAGTACAACCCCAAAGATCAGCTCTTGAATCACTGTGGTTTGACCATAGTAACTATTCAAAGTTTCTGTCCAGTAACTAAACATCTTCACCATTTCACTTCTACTGCACCTGGAAACCAACTGAGCCGTGGTAACACCTAAAGTTACTAAGGAGTACACGCCAGACATCATGGTTAGTGCATATGTGGCCTGATGTCATGGTCCACATGGTGACCGCGTTCGTCGGAGGGTGCTGGCATGCCAAACGCGCGCTCTGCACGTCGCCAGCGCCTCTGTGGCGCGCATGCCCGCTGCTCGGGCAGCCAGGGCGTGTCCCCCCATTTCACCATCCTCGTCTCCACCCCCTTTACTCCTCCCTGCCGCTCGCTGACGCCGGAGCTCACCGCAGCGAGCGCGGGCACGGTCCGGCCAACGGCACAGTGCCCGTGCACTGTGTTCGTCCCTTTCTTCCTTGCTCCTGTGCTCGTCCGCGTCCGTGCATAGCTCCCGCGTGAAACCCGTCGCCTTCTCCCTCTCTATCTCTGGCACCATTCGTCGCCGGGCGCCGGAGATATCTGTCCTTCGGCGGAGCCCAAGCCCTCCTCGCCGCCCCGCCTATATAAACCCCCCTCCGTAGCCTCCTGGAGCACCGCACCTCTCCACCTCTCTCTCCTATAGCCACTAGAATCCGCAGCCCGACCGGGCAGGCCGCGGGCTGCTGTCCCCGAGCCGAGCTCGCCGGCGATCCCCTCTTGATCGACCCCGCAGCTCTGGCCACTCCCAAGCCGAGGCGACGCCGCCACGGCCTCCGCCTCTCCTCCGTGAAGCTAACGCGCCAAGCTCGAGCCCCTGGAGCCGCCCCTAGCCGCCGTCTTCCTCATCTCCGGCGACCACCGTGTTCTGCCTCCGCTTGCAAGGAAGAATCTGACGCCTTCCAATCACCATTTGCCACGCCACAGGTATAGGCAGGTGCACAAGAGCCTTCTCCATCGATCCCTCCCTCTCGTTTTCCTCCAAGATGCCTCAACGCCGGCGTAAGCTCCGGCGAAGCGCCGCGCCTCTCTGTTTCTTTCCCCCTCCCTCCGGCCTGACTAGCGGGGCCCGCTAGTCAGCCACTCATAACACGTGCAAAGCGGTATTTGTGGTGGCGCCCCGGGAAAATACGCCATCGACGTCACCCCCTCAATGTTTTTCTTTTTCAAATTCATTTAAATTACAGTAGCATTCAAACAGCCATAACTTTTATTCTACAAGTCCAAATGCAGTGATTCTTTTTGTATTGTGTTATTTGTCCAAAAATCTAACAGCTCCCAAAAGATGGGATTTTTTCTTGCTGTCTAGATTTTCTGGCAATTTTCAGAAGGTTTCTTGATATTTTCTTTTGTGGTTTTTGAATGTTTTCAGAGGAACCAGCTTGTCTTGATGATCACCAGGAGCCTTGTGAACCTCATCAGTACTAAGGCAAGCCACAGTAACATTTTCATGGTGCCACTTCAATATTTATGATTTCATACTTGAACTTATGAATATTGATGCATTTAAATTAGTTATATAATAAATATATTCTGTTATATGCTTGTTATGTTAAAATGCTTGAACTTCAGTATGTTTGAAGTAAATATTGTTAGTAAGATTATGAGAACTTAGTTGCAAGTGATAAATAAATAATATGGTCATAGAATTGATGAGTAATTTGAATATTATTTTTGCATGAGGTATAATGATGATAATTGCTAGAAATAGTTCTGGTATGAGTAAAGAGAGAGTTTTAACCAGTATAGTAGCATGAGTTTATGTTGGCTCCGTGGGAGCGTAGTTGGTGCAGTTTTGCACGGTTATGTGCTGCATATGTTAAGTGATGCATGGTATGGAAATATGACACCGGTTATTTTATTTTCACATTAAAGTTGAACCTGATTAATAATTCAACTTGAACATGTTGTTGACCGGGTCGTGGTGCCGCTGAAACGAGTCTTTCCCAGTGCAACCACACTTGCCGGTATGGGACGGCCTTAATGCGTTTCATTGTCGTGCCTCTGGTCGGTACCTCAATTTAGGGAAGGTTATGGGCGTGCTGTACCCTGGCCCGGTAGGCAAGCATAACCTTGTGAGCCCGTTGTTAAGTTAAGTTTGGTACCGGATCCTAGTGTGGATTGTGGCCACGACGGTGGTCGAGGTGTCTGGAGGTAGACACGGGGCCACCCAGGACTAGCCCAGTGGGGTCTGAGTCGGAGGGGCCGGGGAGTGTCATGATAATGAAATGGTTTCGTCGGAACACTGTTGGTCCACTCGGATGGGAGAGTGAGGCCATGGGTTCTGTAGTGTGGGTACAGTTTACTAGCCTCTGCAGCGTGTTTTTAATCCATCGATAGCTGAGTCCACAGATACGAACACGCTCTAAAGTAAGGTACACCATGGGTCAACACTTAATAAATATGCACACTAAATTGCACTAAGGATGACAGTGAGGTCATCGTGTTGAGTTGGACATGAGTTGTCGGGTTGTGATCGCCGTAAGGATCATGGGCCACGAGTTGGTCGGGTTGTGATCACCGTAAGGATCACGGGCCATGAGATGGTCGGGTTGTGATCGCCGTAAGGATCACGAGTATGTGTTGGTAATATTATGTTTGTTGGTCAGACCTGGTAAGCAAGTCGAGAGAATGAGTACCTGTTGAGCATAGTCACATCATGTTGGTTATATAGTTGCATTGTTGATTAACTTGGATAAATATCATAATATTGTCTGTCATCTTGTTTATGCTTATTGTGAGTTTGCAAGTACATTCAATGTACTGACCTGGCGTGTCATGCCAGATTTCAGGAAAGTCCCGCTGGAAAGCAGTGATGTCCGAGTCTAGACCGTGTCCATGTCGGTGTCCTTGTGCTATGGAGTACCGCTACGACATTGTTCCGCTGCCGAGTAGTTGTCATGATCGAGGCTCCTTTATGTTCACTAAATAATGTACATATTGTTCAGCCGCATCGTGTGTGCCGCTTGGCCTCGCTAACTATTGTAATATGAACTATGTCCGCTAGCATGAATAAAGCGGTTGTTTTCTGTACCATGTTGTTGTGTGTTGCCAGAAGACAAGGTCTCTAGGCTGGCAATGCAGGGTAAACCGGTCGCTCTGAGCCGGGGTGCCACTGTTTGTTAAAAGTACAACCCAACTTCTAGCTAGGACAACGATTAATAATTTCAAACAACCGCTCAAAACAGAATTCAAAAAAATTCCCACATTTTGATGGGATCCGAAATATTTTTATCCGAAATTTCTAGTCAGGTTAAATATAATTTCAAAATAAAGTTGTATACGTTAAAATCCAACGAAATATTGCGCGCCCAACAAGTAATGAAATTACAAATTTCAAATTCCAAAAATAATACATGTTTTAAACTAATTACGTGTTTGGTGCATAGTTACTGCCCCAGTTATTATAATTACATTCCATTTATTATTTCTTAAAGTCCATTTTCTTGTTAAGGCTAATGCATACCTCCTAGGAAAGTTTGCAGCCCAGCGAGGCAGAGAATAACAAGTTGACCCGGATATTGTGTACAACTGTCGACCCAGTTGCATTGCTGATGTTGAAAAAAGGCCCGTGTAGTACTGTACAACCTAACATGGTTACTCAGCTCACATTCAGCGACACTGGAAAGGCCCAAACAAGGCTTCTGTACAACTTTTTGAAGTCACTGAGCTCAATTAATAACTTAAGAAAAAAGTTAGATTAAAGTGGAACCTAATTAAAAGCTATCACGAGCAAATAAATAATTCAACGGGTTCCACTTGTGTGTGTGCGTGTGTGTGAGAGAGAGAGAGATAGAGAGAGAGAGACCCATCGGTCGATGCTCGTAAATACATCTTTCAGCCATATGCATTGCTGATGCTCAGTAAAAACTTATATAGTTGACACAATCATATAGAACATCATAGCACACTGAACTTGCATACAAAAAATTCACGCAGGTGGCACAATCAGGATGGAAGTAGTGGATTGCTACGGGAAGGGCTATGTTGAAACCAACGAAGTCGTACATAACGGTTCATCGTCTTTATCAATGACGGGGAAATATCTTGAATGTTGTGCAAAGAAAACAGACAGACAACACAATAAGTTCTGCTAGCACATTAAGTTGACGTACAACCCTTTCTAAAAAAAGTTCAGGTACAAAATTAGAACAGGTCACAATCAAATGTACTGGCATATCAGTGCTTCACACCCATAGCTCGGATTTAACTAGTATCTGACAAGATTCAGTTGTTACCTCAAATTAGAGCACATCCAGGCAGCCAGCCCTGCCTCTTCTCCCAAAGAAGCAGTGGCCTCCGCCACGCGATGGAGTAGGCCCTATGCCATCCATCGTTCCACGCAACACGGGGAAAGTCTGACGTTGACTCCTGTAATGGACGTCGTCGACGGACCCTGGCACCTGCGGCGGCGGCAGGACTTCGATTGATGGATTGACCACTTCTTCGACATGCACGGACACTCGATATAGGTACATCCCTAACGTGGTCCGCGGCGGCCTTGGTGGTGATGAATAGTACAACCCCGGTTCCTCCACCGGTATCTCAACACCAATCACCTTCGGTATGGTGGACGGCTTCTTCATCTATGCCATAACTGTTAGAGCCCAGCTGTCTGGAGGAACAAACATACTTACGAGCTCACCTCCAAGGTCATTGATAAGCTCGTTCATGGACTCGCTGTTCCAAGCACGTCGAGGCATGCCGTGGAAGGTAAGCTTGGTTAAAAACTCAAGCTCAGAGGGCACCGAGCCCCATCCTGGGTGCCACCGATCAAGGCTCACCAGCACGCCATCGCAGAACAAACGCTGGGAAGATTCGAACACACGACTGCAGTTGAAGGTTGTCCGGAACCTGACGAAGAAATCAGCCGGTGGCGGATAGACTTCGACGAGGAAGTCACTTATTTGGACGTCGTGCACAATGCCAAGAGCTTTGACAAGGTCGTCCGGCGAGACGGGAGACCGGTCGCCGTTGATGGTTATCATCAGCACTTTGCTGGCAAACTGGTCGTCAAGCGCCGCCATGCCACTGTTGAGCGACCGAAGGCAGGACGGACCTCAGGATCTCCGGCTCGGAGATCCGCATTGACCGGTGACATGATAGTGCGCTTGAGTATAGGGAGTACAGGAGGGGGATTTGGGGGAACTGGAGTAGGAATCGAGATTCTAGAGGTGGGGGAGGGGCGGGAGACTGGGGATGAAAAGGTAGTATGAATTTCGAGCACGCGCCAATATGCTCTCGGCGTGCAAGCGCACGAAACCACCAGTGGCGCCCACATGTCGGCCTAAGAGTCCTTATTCTTTCTTCTTTGGAGAGCCCGACCTTTTTTTTCCAGGATCTTTTGAGAGCCCGACCTGAGAGTCATAATTGACATGTTTGGCATTGTGTTACTACTCGGCCCATATTCAACGACACCTCACTGGCCCAAACAAGTGTACATCATCGAAAAGACACTAAGCTCAAATTATATAACTTGAAAAAAGGAGATATACTCTGAACACTGGAGAATGGTGATGCCCTTATTTAGCCCACAAGTAGATCGAGATAATAAACAGTTCGAAACAACGATATATACAACATTCAAACACTGACTAGTAACTACTACTGACATAAATAGCAAGACATGATAGTTCATAAGAAGTCTTGCTACACCACCAAAACGCACCCATCTGCAGCGCTCAGACTCTCGTGATCCAGACGAGAATGACATTCTAAACAGAAGCAACTGTTACATAGTAAGAGTGACATAGACGAGGATGACCAAATGACAAGGAATATGCATAACAAAAGAAAGAACTACCCATCTAGAACCAGCAGCAAAGACAACAGTCATTCGAAGAGATGATCCAACACCATCATAATTTGCAGCCCCGCTTCAGCGACCAGTGATCCGGAGACACCAGTACTCCACCCTTTCGATGCAACAGCCCAATTACCTATCAAGCTAAAGGCTTGAACCACATCACTGCCTGTCGTAATTGAGACATCCAAGGATCAAAGTTAATCCAGATGCCTTTGTCATTCTCACCTTCTTTTGGCTGCAGGCTGTATCGTTGACAATCAGGGGAGTTTGCTCCCGAACTCCTAGGGCTCACCGTGTAGACACAGTTTTCCATAGAAAACAGAGCCTCTCTGCCATCAAGGTCCTTGCCAACGGTGATCTCCTGGTTAATCGGATAATCGAGTCCGAGAAACAGAGAGTGTGAACCAAGGCTGTTTACCCGCCTCCAACTAAAAAATCCTAAAGGCCCCAACAAGCTGGTATCCTGCTCATAGACGTAACAGCCACTGTCCGGATACTCACGTATTACACGGTGCTTGTATATAGTGGGGTTTTTGCAATATAACTTTTTCAGCTCATGTGTCCGAATGATCATCAGTCTTTTGCCGTTGTCTGATCGAGTGCGGAACCAATTGTGCTTCCCTGTTTTTGGCAAAGGTGGTGTGATTACAAAGGGCAATAACTGTAGGGACACTGCATCATATAAAAAAGGACAGGCATTGTTAATGTAAGATCAACATTGTTCAGAGTATGAGTAGGATAATGCAAGAAACAACATTGATATGTCCTTGTTGGAACTGGGAGGAAAAACAGGGAAATGTATACTGGGTTCGAGAATATAGAAGTGCCATGCATGGTTATACTCATGTTATCTCACAATCGATTCTTCACAGGAAACTACCATGTCATGCATGTTATGTAATCATGTTCTGTCCTCACAAACAAATTCTTCAAGGTAACTAACATACCATGCATTGTTATATACTCGTGTTCTGTGGGCAAAAAATTTGTGAGGATATTATTCTAGCCATTGATTGCTGAAGGGCGAATATAGGTATGTGTAAGCATTGCAGGATTTCACTACTTCCAAATATAGAGTTCTCCATATGCACATTTACTTCCCTAATGTATGGTTAGATGAAACCAACAGTGTGGTGCATGTTTCTACATCATGAAAATGAGGAAACTAACACGGCCATTGATACACAATCATATTTAGTAGTAGTATATAGATCACTTTAAAATAAGGATAATATCCATATATTGCTAACCATTTGATTATTCTGGGTACATATTGGCTGTAATGACATGGTCACAATCGCATGAATTAACTCATTCCAAATATAGCTGATTTACAGCGTCTCTAATACATTGCCATAGTTCTACTCAAATTCTGCTCAAACAGGGATATGCCAATCATCACAAAAAGTTCAAACAGTGACATGGCGTCATCATTAACATGAGACGGAAACAACTTACACGCGCCGTCCCAGCAATACGTGGTGCCATCTGCTTTGTCGATCGCGTAGATGATGCCATTGTGTTCAATAGCATCACAGAAGTGTGTATCAACTTTGACGATGATCCACTGCGACTTGGGTTCCCTCCAGCTAAAGAAGGCACTGGCGTAAAGATAGGCGAGTTCACGGTCGAACAAGGCAATTAGCTTGAAGTCTGCGTAATTCGCATGTCGTGTGGGCACTTGGCAGATTACAATCTTCTGCAAAACAAGGTCCGTCCAACTGACATGGTAATCTAGATGACTTGGACCGCGATGGTAATACTCTATATAATCCAACGAAGGAAGGATAATCTCATGGGAGGTCTGGAAGTTCACGAGCACCAACTTTTTACCGTCTTCTCTGAAGGCAGCCATCCAGTGGGAGTTCATGCCGACCCAGTACATACCTGCCAAGAAGATTCGGGCGATGGTGATCGGATCAGTGTCGAGGGAAATGATGTACGGCGACCCACTACATACCTGCAAAGAAGTTTTGGCTAATGGAGATCAGATTGAGGTCGAGAGGCATCATGTACGCCTCTGTATCAAGGTGAGCCAATCTCGCAAGACCAGATAGCAGCAAGCAGGGTGTCTTGAAAAGCCTAGGCCTCACTTCGACGATGGCCATGTGCATGTCCCTCGAGCATGCAGCCAGCCGCAGGGCGCTCAACATATCCATACACGAACAATAGAGGTCGAGGATGTCACTGGGGAGATTGCTCCAATCGCGGCTCATATGGATGATGTGCGGTTCACGTTCGGCCATGGTGGAGTTTGGAAGGTGGGGGTTTTGGGGGGCTTGATTTATGGGGGAGAAGGCTGTCAGTGCTGGAGCAGCTAGCGAGGGAATGGTGGTTGTCAGGACCCCGACTCAATGCCACATCGATCTAGCATGTAACACCTCATATCACTTTGCGGCCTCACGCACGGTATCCCCACGGGTGTCGCCTTACCTTTGCCCGGGACCGTTTGCGCCTTTTGGCACACGTATATGATAGTGTCGCTAGCATCCATATGATAAGGAGCCCGGGCTGACATGGCTAGTCGTAAACCCAAAGTGGCACAAACTTACAGGGACATGCATCCATGACCCAAATCGAACGTGTCGGTCATCAGCGAGTGAATCCAGGCTGCAGCACTGGGCTAGCAGGACTCCGGTGAACTGGGCTGTAGCGGGCTAACAGGACTCCGGTATTCATCGCGTGACATTTCACCGAAGGGACAGACACAGGAACGAAGAAGGACACATGCCGGCCAGCCTAAGTGTTCCGGAGCAGTAGCAAGCTACCATGGCTCAGTGGAAGCACTAGGAGACATTTCCCGGTAAGAGAGGCTACCAAGGATAAACAACTAGATAGTCAGATCCCACACATACCAAGCATTTCAATAACATACACACAATATGCTCGATATGTGCAAATACAACATGGCATCACAACATGACTCTACAACTCAAGTATTTTATTCAATAGGCTCCAAGGAGCGAGATATTACAAACATGGGTCTCATGACCCAACACTCAGAGCATACAAGTCAAAGCACAAGCGGAAGCTCAACATGTCTGGGTACAGACAACTATAAATGAAAAAGGCTGGAAAGCCGGACTAACTACCAGATCCTGCCGAGGACACAAGATCGTAGCTGAGGTAACAAGCTAAATGTCAAAGTCCACACGGAACTACTAATGATACTGAAGTCTCTCTGCAAAAACAGAAAATAGGCAAACGTGAGTACAAATGTACCCAGCAAGACTTACATCAGAACTATCTACATATGCATCATTATCAACAAAGGTATGGTGGGGTTTAACTTTAGCAAGCCAGCTTTGACTCGGTGGCTATCCTGAACTACGACTGCAAGTAACTCTTTTGAGGTGGCGCACACGAGTCCACATATTCACCATATCAATACGCCACTATGGATCCGCTCCCGTCTCCCTACGAGAACCCCATCCATAGCACTCACGCTTATCTTGCGTATTTTAGAGTATCCACTTTCACTTGTCTATGAACTGTACAGGCAACCAAGAAATCCTTTTCCGCGGACACGGCTATTCGAATAGATGATGTTAACCCTACAGGGGTGTACTTCTTCACACACGCTCTCACCACTTACCGCCGTTTACATGACATGTACTCGGCAACCTTCAAGTGGAAGCCCAGCGAGGGTGTCGGCCACGACCTGACTAACCACACAAGTCTCTAGTCCAGGTTTATCGCCTATTCGGGTTCCATCCGCAAGGAGATCCGGCCGGGGTGTCGCTCACGGCCCCAAACGATGTGTGCAGGGTTCCCAAGCCCACCTTGATGGGTGGATCTACGCTTGGTACACCGTGCCACGGTGCCTAGTCTGTCCCAAGCCCACCTGTACCGGGTGCCACTTGGTAGACTACTAACACTACCTACAAACACCAGAAACTAGTTGCGACTCCTAGACAGAGATCAAGTCGGTTAATAAGTCAAGAGAGTCAATTAAGGATCCCAATGTGTGGTAGTAGCTGTTCATGGATCACAAACACAGAACTCAGTTCCCGAGGACAGCTGCAATGAGACAACCCACCATGTACTCCTACATGGCCTCTCACCGCTACCTTTACCAAATCGTGTTCACACACTTAGCTCTCAACAGTAGGACATGTTCACACACCTCCAATTCATCCCTGATGAATCAGACCTGACACAACTCTAAGCAATAGCAGGCATGACAAACAAGCATGAATGAGTAGGCACATCAGGGCTCAAACAACTCCTACTCATGCTAGTGGGTTTCATCTATTTACTTTGGCAATGACAGGTCATGCAGAGGAAAGGGGTTCAACTACCGCAACAAGTAACAGATGAATCGTTGTTGTCCTAATGCAGTAAAATAGAGCAGGAGCGAGAGAGTGGGATTGTATCGGAATGAACAAGGGGGTTTTGCTTGCCTGGCACTTCTAAAGATAGTATAGCTCTTCATCGGTGTCATCGATCTCATCGTCGGTATCACGTCTATCGAGAGGGGACAAACACCGGTAAACAAGGAAGAACGCAATCAATGCAATGCATAATATGATGCATGATCATGACATGGCAACATGTTGTGGTTTGAGCTAATGCAAGTAGCAGCAAGTTAAATGGAGTTGGTTTGAATCCAGGATTCAAATTCAAACTCCATATGTGAAGGTTTACTGCCATTATATGATTTGTGCTAAACAACAGCTATAAGTGGTTCTAACATGCATTAAAATGGTACGGATGGATAGATTGGATTTTTCTGATCATTTTTCATATATAATTTGTTTCATTTGGACTTACGGTTGATTTTATATGATTTTTAGAAGTTTTGGATATTTTCTGAAATAAATAAATCATTTTAGATTTATTTAAAATCTAGAAAACAGATTACTACGTCAGCATGATGTCGGTGTGACGTCAGCAGGTTAACTGGTTCGGCCAGGTCAACCTGACCTGTGGGACCCACTGGTCAGTGAGAGAGAGGGGTCAAACACCTGGGCAGAAGGGGTCAAACCCCGCCGGTCAAAGTGGTCAACCCGCCGGCGTTTAGCCGCCGACGAGACCAGATGCGGCGGCGGGCTTCGGGTTTGGTCCTCCGTCGACCAAATCGACGGCGGAGATGCGCTACGTGCTGCTGGTGGACTCGCGCGTCGAGTGGTCCAGGCGGTGTGTGCGAGGGTGGCCGGAGATGACGCCGGCCTCGAGCTAGGCGGCGGCCGGATCTCGGGGGGAGGGGAGAAGGGCCTACGGTGCATGGCAGGGGCCGGTGTTGGTCGTGTTCGGCTCCTGGGAGCTCGGTGAGCATGGAGGCATGCTCAAAAACGGGCGGGGGCGACTGTGGCCACGGCAATGACATGGCACGGCGGCGGCAAGCTCGGCCATGGTCGGAGGACGGGGCTAGGGGACGGAAACGGAGGGGGCGAGCAAGGGATAAGCAACAGGAGCTCACAGCGGTCCTGAAGATCAGCACGGGAGGCTCGGGGACGACCTGGCTGCAGCGAACCGACGACGGGGATCGCCGGCACCGAGGTTGAAGAAGACATCCAGGACGGCGATGCGGTACTTCCCCTATTTCTTGGCTTGGCATGGACGAAGAGGGCGATGATGCGGAGCTCGGGGACGCGGAGAGGGAGCAAGGGAGTGGCTATGGCCGCGGTGGTGCTCATCGGCGGCGGCGGCGCGGTTCGGTGAGGTGGGGAAAAGGCGAGGGAGGAAGAACCAGAGGAGGGGGAGAGCTCCAGGGAGAGAGAGGAGAAGTGCAGGGTCGGGGTGGTGCCGAGGAGTGGCTTCGAGGCATCGCCACACTATCGAAGTGGGGCAGGCAGCTAGGGAGCTGTGTGGTGAGCTCGGCGTGCGCGGGCGCGCTCCTCTCTGCCTGCCTGGCGAGAGGAAGCAGGTGGCTGGCACGGGCCAGCACAGTGCTGGGCCGGCCAGTGGGCTGCCAGGTGGGCTGCACCAGGTAAGTGGCCAGGTAGTTTCCTCTCTCTCTGTTTTCTATTTTAATTATTGTTTTCTATTTTTCTATAAAATTTAGGGCTTTATTAAAAATACTAAATCAATCCCAAAAATCATGCAACTACTCATGACCACTGTTGGAAATATATCCTACAGTAAACATTTCAGTTTGGGATTATTTGAGCATTTAAAATATTTTATAGCATTTAAATTCCCAAATGCAAATACTATATGATTTAATTCAAAAATCCGGAATGGCCTAGAAAAATGTGCACCATTTTTGGGAGAGGTTCTAGACCAATCCAAAAATAATGAACTTTTCTGAAGAGCATTTTGGGTTCATTGAAAATATTTTTATTTGAACCTAGTTAATTTGATCTGGTGCTAGGGTTTGAGCAATCCCCATTTCAACTTAAATAAAATTTAAACATGATGCACACATGAAGGGCTATCCTAGTGCATACCAGAACTAGGGATGTGACAACTCACCCCCACTAAACAAGAATCTCGTCCCGAGATTCAAGCATAGGGTAAGATGAAGGGGGAGCGCAAACTAGTATAATCTTCACGATCCAGGTTGTACTTCATAAGAACGTTGATTCGATCACCATCTTTGTCTCGACGTCTTGCTCTGAGATCTCCATCTAACATGACAACAAGAGGAAAGGGACAACTCCAGAAGAATCGATCTTCTCGAAGATCAATCAACTTAGGATCAACTCACAAAGTGAGTCATAGCAACATCTCTCGAGCAGAGGCATGAAGCATACATCTAGAGAAATGGAGTGGAACGGATGACGAAGGTTCACTAGGTAGACAACAATTCCACACTTAAGAGGGTGGTGAATGGTTGTCAACGTAGCAAGGAGTTGAGTTGCCATGATACCATAATGAGACATTTTGGAGGAGGTGACTCATGGAATCATCCCTTAAGTGGCAAAAAGAATTACCTTTGGAATAGAGATCATTGAAACTCTTTATACCAGCCTAAGGCAATTCTCGGGCGATTGTTTGGAGGGGTTCGGTAGAATGGAATACCCAGATTAGAATGTATGATGTGGATTACCTTGTTGAAAACAACACAAGGGATGATTTTAGTAACTGGGGAGAAGCTCAACAGTAGAGAGTGAGTCCACTATTTGAAAAGTTATAACATAACCGAGGAAACTGAGAGCAATCCCAGTTAGTGCTGATGATAACACCTAGCGCTTGTGCGTGCTCTCAAGAACTTGAACATTTCCATATTCATCAAGGTTTTACCAATTTCCGTGTCAAGGATCCTGGCAACACAACTTACTACCATGATGAATGGTGATGGAGGATGCAGATGCAAAGGAAGATAACACCTTCTCAAATTTCACCTTAGCGAGGCCAAGGGATCAAAATCCGGATGATCGACCGAGAGACATTTAGCACTCCACTTCTAATGTTCTCCTTAATGTGCTAGCACAACCCATTTATAGATATGGTTTGATAACTAGAACATCAGGTAAAAGGTCAGACTTCGGGAGCTCAAGAATCCATAAGGAGTAACTTATTGGAGTAAAACCCTACGAAATCCTTATGGGAAGGTGGCCAACTTCCTCAATCAAGATACTACAACAAGAGGTCTTCCGGCTGGGTGTGTTGGCCACGACATCCACTTTACCGGGTTACAGAGAGACCATTATTATAGTTCTTGGGAAATGTTCCAACCATCATATCTACCTGAGATTCAGATCTGGTTGGTGTCAGAATAACCCAGACTTATCGAGTCTAGGAAGAAAAATGAAAGTTTGCAACACAAATCTACGAGATGACGTTGCGAGATTCTCAGGAAATGAACTATGATAGCAAGCTCCAAAACATGAGTTGGTTCTGCTACCACGTGTGAACACGCTGTCCCAGACAAACATGATCACATGGTAGTCTTACAATAAAACACTACCGAGTTCTGGTAGGGAACCATAATCGAGGATATCGAAGTCTTGTGCATGAACTAGTATTCGCACATCAACTCCTTTTCCTTGAATAAATCAATCAGTGGCTTGGGGTGCTAGGGAATTCATATGGAGTGGAGGTAATTAATCTACCAAACCATAGTATACTTTGCACACGCACGACTGACTTGGGATGATTCCAAAGCAAACAAAACAATCTTTCTCGGATCCACATCGGCAACTTACATCAAGTGCACATGAATTAGAGAAAAATCACTTCTTTCATCCAGCACATATACTTCATGAACGGGACATGAAGATAATGCTTATAAAGTTTCCAATACTAGCTGGATGTTCAGCACGAATCATGGGGAAGATAACAATGTTGCTAATGGGCTCAACAACAATTCATCCAGGTTTTCATATAAGTGGAGTTCCACAATTATGTGAACAAGGTTATAGCATTGGTCAGACCCGAAAATATAATGGTGTATGCTCGAGGAACGACCACGAGTAAGACAATATTACGAATATCGTTGGTTCTGATTTTGATTTGACGATAGCCCATACTCAAATCAAAGGTTTGGGTAAGACAATAGATCCAACAATGGACCACGAGGATCAACCAATGAAGATATCATCTTTCTTCAACACACATGCACAAGGACAACCCTTTGAAATGAACTGAGTTGGACACGCTTTTATCTTCCAACTTTCCAAGTTGTTGTTTATCTTAACCAACTAGCTTAGGGTATCCGACATGGATTCTTAGAGAAAGGATGGTTTCAAAAACCAACTTGATCACGAACTCAACATAGCGGTCAGGTGACAACCTGGTAACACTTCCGAGAAGATATTCGGAAAATCACGAACCACCGATATGTTACTAAACTCGAGAACATTCTTGCTTTTCAGGGCAAGCCGATATGATCAATAGAGCAAAGATTTGAAATAATCCTAACTCATCAATCGAGGAGTGCACCAGGAGAATGGACTAGGTAGCACGATTAATCTTAGAATGATGATTCAATAACCAACATGCTAAGAATGAAATTATTGTCCTTTAACTACCAAACAACGGAGTAGCTAGGGGTATTGAGTTCACACATCACGATTCACTTGTAGGCACTTCGGCTGTGACAACACAGAACCGAGGAATGAATAATGATGGCGATAAGTATCACTGCACCAAGAATTCATCAGATGATGTGCAATTCCTATGACTTTCTTGACATAAAGAGGGTAATACTCCGGGGTAGAACAGAACAAAAGCTGGATTGGCATTTTGATCTGCGGAATACAATTGCTTTGACGCAATCCTAGATATGGATGAGGTTCTGGAGTTGTTTCTGCTATTCGTTCTGAAATAGAACGGCTTGATGGACCACAAGGATAATAGCATCGATAGACATGAATGCACGACTACTACTGACTATCAATTGGTAGATGCGGGTCAGAATACAACTAAAGGGGGAACAACTCAAAAGAACATATGATTTTCTGAGTTGTGGATGCCTGGATTAGCATGTCGAACGAGTTCAACATATTTCTTCCGGACAACCCATGCGGAAAGGAAGGACTGGCAGAGTCACAATATAGAATGAAGAACTCATCAAGAGCATTCTGGTTGAGATCTTTTGGTTCAAAGAACTTCTGCCATAATGGTTCATGGTATTAGAAGAATGATATACCATGGACCTTGAAGACTATCGCAAAGGTTACTAATATCCTAAAGGTACGAGCAGCACTAACAACATGAAGTAAGTAGGGAAATCTCGGGTTCAGAAACCCAGGAGTAGAATACCTACTACTAAGTGGCATCACGGGATGCTTTCGAGAATGGTGTCCAGAATCATCACACTGGGAACGCAAAACATGGTTAGCTTACTAGGTGGCACCCTAAGACACCTAGGGTCATAGTAATAGCTCCAACATATACGTCAAGGCAACAGAGTACCTCAACTCACCGATTAGTGTGGTTAATCTGGCCCAAAGGGACATCAAAATGAGAGGAAGGGATTTTGCAAATGCTTCAGACTATTTAGAAACCTGGGATGGCTCGGACATCATAACGGCTGTAAATGCTCAAAAAGATTTGAGACATCCTGCAAATTAGTGGCATGACCACTCAACAACATCATATCAAGGTTTCTAGACCAACTGCCAACATACAAAAGTAGAGGAGACTGAATTGAGGCTTGAAATCCATCAATCCTTAAGTCTACGGATTAGTAACACGTGATCCTGATAGAAAGAAAAGAAAGCCTAGTTCCTTAACCCCGTAGGAAAGATAAGATGACTCGGATCAGAAGGGCATAAGGTATAAGGAGTAAAAAGAGCCTTACGTTCCATCCCACAATTAATTCCCTTATATAACTAAAGAATTTCTAGACTCGACTTCGACCAGTTTGGCTTGGTAATACTACAGGCAGTCAAGCTCTGATACCAAAGCTGTCAGGACCCCGACTTAATGCCACATCAATCTAGCATGTAACACCTCATATCACGTTGCGGCCTCACACACGGTATCCCCACGGGTGTCGCCTTACCTTTGCCCGGGACCGTTTGCGCCTTTTGGCACACGTATATGATAGTGTCGCTAGCATCCATATGATAAGGAGCCCGGGCAAACATGGCTAGTCGTAAACCCAAAGTGGCACAAACTTACAGGGACAAGCATCCATGACCCAGCATCGAACGTGTCGATCATCAGCGAGTGAATCCAGGCTGCAGCACTGGGCTAGCAGGACTACGGTGAACCGGGCTGTAGCGGGCTAACAGGACTCCGATATTCATCGCGTGACATTTCCCCGAAGGGACAGACACAGGAACGAAGAAGGACACATGCCGGCCAGCCTAAGTGTTCCGGAGCAGTAGCAAGCTACCATGGCTCAGTGGAAGCACTAGGAGACATTTCCTAGTAAGAGAGGCTACCAAGGATAAACAACTAGATAGTCAGATCCCACACATACCAAGCATTTCAATAACATACACACAATATGCTCGATATGTGCAAATACAACATGGCATCACAACATGACTCTACAACTCAAGTATTTTATTCAATAGGCTCCAAGGAGCGAGATATTACAAACATGGGTCTCATGACCCAACATTCAGAGCATACAAGTCAAGCACATGCGGAAGTTTAACATGTCTGAGTACAGACATCTACAAATGAAAAAGGCTGAGAAGCCTGACTATCTACCAGATCCTGCCGAGGGCACAAGATCGTAGCTGAGGTAACAAGCTAAACGTCGAAGTCCACACGAAACTACTAGTGAGACTGAAATCTCTCTGCAAAAACATAAATAGGCAAACGTGAGTACAAATGTACCCAGCAAGACTTACATCAGAACTAACTACATATGCATCATTATCAACAAAGGGGGATGGTGGGGTTTAACTGCAGCAAGCCAGCTTTGACTCGGTGGCTATCCTGAACTATGACTGCAAGTAACTCTTTTGAGGTGGCGCACACGAGTCCACATATTCACCATATCAATACACCACTATGGATCCGCTCCCGTCTCCCTACGAGAACGCCATCCATAGCACTCACGCTTATCTTGCGTATTTTAGAGTATCCACTTTCACTTGTCTATGAACTGTACAGGCAACCCAGAAGTCCTTTTCCGCGGACACGGCTATTCGAATAGATGATGTTAACCCTGCAGGGGTGTACTTCTTCACACACGCTCTCACCACTTACCGCCGTTTACACGACATGTACTCGGCAACCTTCAAGCGGAAGCCCAGCGAGGGTGTCGGCCACGACCTGACTAACCACACAAGTCTCTCGTCCAGGTTTATCGCCTATTCGGGTTCCATCCGCAAGGAGATCCGGCCGGGGTGTCGCTCACGGCCCCAAACGATGTGTGCAGGGTTCCCAAGCCCACCATCCGGGTGCCACTTGGTACACCGTGCCACTGTGCCTAGTCTGTCCCAAGCCCACCTGTACCGGGTGCCACTTGGTAGACTACTAACACTACCTACAAACACCAGAAACTAGTTGCAACTCCTGGACAGAGATCAAGTTGATTAATAAGTCGAGAGGGCGAGTTACGGATCCCAATGTGTGGTAGTAGCTGTTCATGGATCACAAACACAGAACTCAGTTCCTGAGGACGACTGCAATGAGACAACCCACCATGTACTCCTACATGGCCTCTCACCGCTACCTTTACCAAATCGTGTTCACACACTTAGCTCTCAACAGTAGGACATGTTCACACACCTCCAATTCATCCCTGTTGAATCAGACCTGACACAACTCTAAGCAATAGCAGGCATGACAAACAAGCATGAATGAGTAGGCACATCAGGGCTCAAACAACTCCTACTCATGCTAGTGGGTTTCATCTATTTACTGTGGCAATGACAGGTCATGCAGAGGAAAGGGGTTCAACTACCGCAGCAAGTAATAGATGAATCGTTGTTGTCCTAATGCAGTAAAATAGAGCAGGAGCGAGAGAGTGGGATTGTATCGGAATGAACAAGGGGGTTTTGCTTGCCTGGCACTTCTGAAGATAGTATAGCTCTTCATCGGTGTCATCGATCTCATCGTCGGTATCACGTCTATCGAGAGGGGACAAACACCGGCAAACAAGGAAGAACACAATCAATGCAATGCACAATATGATGCATGATCATGACATGGCAAGATGTTGTGGTTTGAGCTAATGCATGTAGCAGCATGTTAAATGGAGTTGGTTTGAATCCAGGATTCAAATCCAAACTCCATATGTGAAGGTTAACTGCCATTATATGATTTGTGCTAAACAGCAGCTATAAGTTGTTCTAACATGCATGAAAATGGTACAGATGGATAGATTGGATTTTTCTGATCATTTTTCATATATAATTTGTTTCATTTGGAGTTACGGTTGATTTTATATGATTTTTAGAAGTTTTGGATATTTTCTGAAATAAATAAATCATTTTAGATTTATTTAAAATCCAGAAAACAGATTACTGCGTCAGCATGACGTCGGTGTGACATCAGCAGGTTAACTGGGTCGGCCAGGTCAACCTGACCTGTGGGACCCACTGGTCAGTGATAGAGAGGGGTCAAACACCTGGGCAGACAGGGTCAAACCCCACCGGTCAAAGCGGTCAACCCGCTGGTGTTTAGCCGCCGGCGAGACCAGATGCGGCGGCGGGCTTTGGGTTTGGTCCTCCGTCGACCAAATCGACGGCAGAGATGCGCTACGTGCTGCCGGTGGACTCGCGCGTCGAGTGGTGCAGGCCGTGTGTGCGGGCGTGGCCGGAGATGATGCTGGCGTCGAGCCAGGCGGTGATCGGATCTCGGAGGGAGGGGAGAAGGACCTAGGGTGCACGGCAGGGGCCGGTGTTGGTCGTGTTCGGCTCCTGGGAGCTCGGTGAGCACGGAGGCATGCTCAAAAACGGGCGGGGGCGACTGTGGCCACGGCAACGACATGGCACGGCGGAGGCAAGCTCGGCCGTGGTCAGAGGACGGGGCTAGGGGACGTAAACGGAGGGGGCGAGCAAGGGATAAGAAGCAGGAGCTCACATCGGTCCTGAAGATCAGCACGGGAGGCTCGGGGATGACCTGGCTGCAGCGAACCGACGACGGGGATCGCCGGCACCGAGGTTGAAGAAGACATCCAAGACGGCGACGCGGCGCTTCCCCGGTTTCTTGGCTCGGCGTGGACGAAGAGGGCGACGATGCGGAGCTCGGGGACGCGGAGAGGGAGCGAGGCAGTGGCTGTGGCCGCGGTGGTGCTCATCGGCGGCGGCGGCGCGGTTCGGTGAGGTGGGGAAAAGGCGAGGGAGGAAGAACCAGAGGAGGGGGAGAGCTCCAGGGAGAGAGGGGAGAAGTGCAGGGTCAGGGCAGTGCCGAGGAGTGGCTTCGAGGTGTCGCCATGCTGTCCAAGCGGGCCAGCCAGCCAGGGAGCTGCGTGGCGAGCTCGGCGTGCGCGGGCGCGCTCCTCTCTGCCTGCCTGGCGAGAGGAAGCAGGTGGCTGGCACGGGCCAGCACAATGCTGGGCCGGCCAGTGGGCTGCCAGGTGGGCTGCGCCAGGTAAGTGGCCAGGTAGTTTCCTATCTCTCTCTGTTTTCTATTTTAATTATTGTTTTCTATTTTTCTATAAAATTTAGGGATTTATTAAATATACTAAATCAATCCCAAAAATCATGCAACTACTCATGACCACTGTTGGAAATATATCCTACAGTAAACATTTCAGTTTGGGATTATTTGAGCATTTAAAATATTTTATAGCATTTAAATGCCCAAATGCAAATACTATATGATTTAATTCAAAAATCCAGAATGGCCTAGAAAAATGTGCACCATTTTTGGGAGAGGTTCTAGACCAATCCAAAAATAATGAACTTTTCTGAAGAGCATTTTGGGTTCATTGAAAATATTTTTATTTGAACCTAGTTAATTTGATCTGGTGCTAGGGTTTGAGCAATCCCCATTTCAACTTAAATAAAATTTAAACATGATGCACACATGAAGGGCTAGCCTAGTGCATACCAGAACTAGGGATGTGACAGTGGTACTGGGGGAGGCGAGTGAGGCGACGGTACATGGGGGCATAGTGAGATGGAGACGGAGATGGAGAAGGAGATGGAGATGGAGTGGTGCTATGGGAGCGGAGAGGGAGACGAGGCGAGGCACAATGTGATGTACAACGGCGGTGATAGACTGCACAGTCCACAGGGTGAGGCTGACTTTGGTAACCCGAACATGCCGCCTGGAGTAGTGTCAGGCGCAGGGTGTTGTCACTTCACTGTGAGGACCGGATGAATAGTATTTTGACCATCAAGTGTACCACAGTTGTACTACTACTAGTAGTAGTAGGAACATGAGTACTCCAGTATTGTATAGCGGAAATAGGTCTCCCGTGCTAGCATGCCTGTTCACTTCATCATTCAGGTATCATCCATATTGCGAGCAGAACCAAATTCTCGTGCATGCCCAATCAACGCCCTGCCGCGATGCATGCAGTGGTCGTTCTGGTGCATCAAGGACGGCATGCAGATCATTCCACACTTGAGAAGAGGAAAAATGGAAAGGTAGAACGCGGCAGCAGAGGAAGAGAACGCTGGCTAACGAGGCTGGGAGGGGATCGAGCAGGAAGTTAATGCTCCACGCCTAAAGGTTTTGGGAAAACCTGATTTTCATAAGGTGACTTATACTCACCTAAATGGAGGGAGTATTCCTTAACCAGAGAATGTTGTGTCTCCCACTCACGAGCTCAAAAAAAAGAAGCTACGACACATTTTTTATCTGTTTGCATAGGTCCCACCTATCAGGAAGGATGGGTGCGTACACAAACAGGTACGACTCATCAGTCTACTCACATAGCCTTTTCGTTTAGTCTACCTAGCCGTCTAATCAACTGCCTGCACGCCACTTCTCCCATTTACTTCTCCATCGGGAACCGATTCTCCTCGGCTTCTTCACCTCCCCTTCGTCTTCATTTGCATCCAAACCCCACTGCGTTCACATTGTTTTAACCTCTTTAAATAATCATCTACTACTTCAGTTAGACTAGCCATCTAATCCTAATTCTCCAAACCATAGCCCTCCGTTCTAGCGGTTCCAAATGGCAAAAGAGATCGAGATGCAGGTTTTTAGCGTCCAACATGTCCTCGTCGAAGACTCAATGCGCATAGTTGCCACCGTCACCGTCCACCCAAGGGTTGTTCGGTAGTGGATCAACAATGTATCCAACTCCCTCGAAAAGGTAGAGACGAGGGTCATCGGTCTCGACGCAGAGTACACGGAGCGTGCCCCTGGGAAGATCCAGCGCGCCGCCGTCCTTCAGCTGTGCCTCGAAGATGATGTTTTGGTGTACCACATCATACATTCACCCTCCATACTAGGTAAGCTTCACGATTTCTTGTCTCAGGAGGACGTATACTTCTATGGGGCAGCCATCGAAGGGGACAAACAGAAGCTGGAGCCGTACAACCTTGATTTGAAAAGCATCGCTGACCTACAAACCAGAATCAAAATTCCTGTAGAAGGTTGTGATAAACAGACACCATCCCTATTCGACGTAGCAAAATCTGTGCTCGGTACAAATCTTCAGAAGGGTGACGAGACGGTGGCATTAAGGTCATCTGGATGGGAGAATTATCCCTTGATGTACGAGCGGATAAAATATGCTGCCCTCGATGCCCGTGTGAGTTTCGAGATAGCTGCAAGGTCCAAAGAGCTTGTTGCGAAGCCGTCTCCCGTGGAGAATGAGAACAATAAGAAGAAGAAGAAGAAGAAAAGGCTGCACCAGCAGGAGGGCATTATGGATGGATGAACTATTTCCTCTCTTTTTTAAAAAAATATTCCCTCTTGGTGTATATTGATATAGATGGACTATTTCGATGGTGTGCATATCTTTGGAACAGAGTAGTAGCATGGGTCCGGTTGACTATAAGGAACTATTTATCCGCATATATAGCTTTCTCTGCCACTCCTTCCAGTGATCGGTATGCAGTGCAAGTGTCCGTAGACATGACAACTTGTCCATGGAAGTTCAACTACGGCGATCATCATGTTTCATCTCGCGATTCCCACGACGCCTCTCCAACCCAAGGCACCATGCCCCCCGACGTGCGCCTCACCCCTCTCGTCCGCACCACCCCTCTACCTTTGTGTGCATGGCCTGTGGGCCACCTAAAATGCGGAGAGCATCAAGTTTCTACCACAGCCACACGCGATTCCCACGACGCCGCTCGAATCCATGACACCACACGTCCCCCGACCTGCGGCTCACCCCTCTTGGCCCCACCGCCCCTCTGCCTTCGGGAGCATTACATGTGGACCAGTCACCTATCGGGTCCACATGTTATTGACTCAAAGGCGCTGAAGCTCAGTCCTGACGGCCTTGAGAGGGAAATGTAACTCCTGCGCCAGGGCTTGTGGTGCTCCCGCAGCACGAACTCATGCCAAACTCGAGATTTCTTTCTTTACTATACATGCACACACCGATTTAATGGACATTGCAATCTCAACATGTGATGGGGAGCTCTAAATTTGAATTTGAAACTTACAAAACGAAAAGATTCAAAACAAATAAACTGGGAGAGAGGGAGAATATCGTAGGATGTGTCCCATACAAAATAAGTCCCCTGGTTTGTCACCGCGAAGATGCGGTTAGAAAGGAGCACATCGTCTTCCTACTCGTACCGCAACAAATCGGCCGCAGACAGCATGGTCCGCCTTTGACCGCCATGTGCAAGGTTCGTGCTATCTTATTCAATCTCATCGTGGTTCCATCGTACCAATTCATGCGGTGGCCCGTTGCATGGCTGATCCCAATGCTGGACAAAGGTTCGACGAGAATGGTGTCACCGTTGTAAATGTTGTGCAAATTGATGTTGGTACCCTCCCGTACATATGCAAGCCAATCTCCACTCGCACCGAGCCTAACCTGTGAAACAGTGGGTAGGGGGAGAATTTGGAAATGGACACAGAAGTAGTCTTTAGAATGCATTTACTACGTGATCAAACTCATCTTACCTGCTCATCGGAGGAAATCCGAGTGCCCCTCAACGTCGGCATCTCAAGGGTCGTCAACTTGCAACTACGGCCATGCCGCGCTGGAGAGACCCCCAAGGAAACATCCTCGTGCGTTCCATGGAACATCAAGATGCATTTGTATGAGTAGTTTATCTTGTGAGAGAAAAGGATGAACGAGGGAAGGCCTCTAGAGATAGAGATGGACACTACAACTACCAATGTGCTGGCCCGTGCGTTGCAATGGATCCAAAGAAGTAAAATAATACTTGTTCACGTGCTTGAAATATAAACACTCTAGTTTTGATATACATGTGTCAGCAGACATGACAATTTGTCCATGGAAGTTGAACCACGACGACCATCACGTTTCTTGTTTCTACCACTGCCACACCCACACGCGATTCCCACGACGCCGCTCCAACCCACGGCACGACGTCCCCCGACGTGGACATGGATCCTCTGACGTGGCTATCATTGCCTTGCCCTGCCTTTCCTTCATTGACAGGTGGCACCCACGCTTATGGGTCCCACATGTCAGTGAAAGAATGGTAGGATTGTTCGCGTCAGGTGATCCTCATCACCCCGACATGCCCCTCATCCCTCTCGGCCCCACCGCTCCTCTGCCTTTGTGTGCATTACATGCGGGCCAGCTGAATTGCGGCGACCATCAACTTTATACCACAAACACACCTGATTGGACGCGGTTTGCCTGCTCCACTATTGTGCTCCGATCCGTACTCCCGCACCATCGAATCCTTAGCTGGAGTACTTATGTACTACAGGATAGTACCCGCCGGTGTGGCCATCTATGCCTCGTAACGCCCCGACACCCAGCTGTGGCACCCTCGCCACGGCCACGCCACCACCGGCCGGTTCATCTCGAACGAGTGAGTCGCAAACCACGCCACCACCATGAGAATGACTTGTGGGCCAGCCGCATTTAAGGTCCGCATGTCATTGACTTATAGGCCGGGCACTAAGCCACTGAAGTTCGGTCCCGTGGGCCCCGAGAGTGAAATGTAACTCCTGCGGCAGGCCTTGTGGTGCTCCCGCAGTACGAGCTCGTGCCAAAACTGGAATTTGTTTCTTACTACTACCAACTAGTACTAGTAAGGTACATGTGCATTTCATGCATGATATTCTGGTGGTTTGTGCATTATGCTTCTACATGTGGAGTTTTCTGGATTCTAACATGTGGCAAAATCTGGCGGAATGTAAGGTTAGGCAAGTTTGATTAACTTAGGTGAGTGTTTGGTTCAAGCCACACCTTAGGCAAGCCACACTAAGGCCCCACATGACATACACACAAAAAATGTGGCAAGATTCCCTTAGTCTTGCCAACTTGTGGCTCTCATTTTGAAGAATTAATAACTTTGCCTAAGCTTAGTTGTGGCAAAGTTAGTCATGAATTAAGGGACTGTTTGGTTCCTAGCCACACCTTGCCACACTTTTCCACACCTAACCTTATGCAAGTTTGACCAAGTTAGGTAGGTGTTTGGTTCTAGCCACACCTAAGGCAAGGATTTTTTTTATGAGCAGTGAGCCCCACATGTCATAGACATAAAAAGTGTGGCAAAATTCCCTTAGGCAAGCCAAAGTGTGGCTAACAATTTGAGCAACTCAACTAAGGCAAGTGTGGCAAAAACCATGTGGCAATATATGGCAAAGATAGTCACAATCCAAACAACCCCTAAGTTCAACCATGGAGTCTTCTAGATTATACATGTGGCAGAATCTGGTGGATGATATCCAATGGCCAGTAGTGCTCGGATTTGCCATCTTTGTACCGTCGGATTGGCTTCATCCAACGACCAACTTTCAAAGTTTTTCACACACTATATAGGGGGTATAGACATAGATGTGCCAGACCATTGCAATGGATCCAAAGTATATCTATTTAGTGGAGTGCACTCTAAACACATTATCTATTTATTTTTCTCTAACCTTTCGTAGCCATGCAACCAAGCCACATAAGCTTCATGGGTGCCCCCCACATCATATTATTCATACTACGTTGATGGGAAAAAGATAAATCACCCAAAACAAGATCTTCCCGTTTTTTATTCCTACGATGTTGTGCCGTGCACGTACCTACTAGTTGTATAGTGGTAGTACTAGTAATATAGTTAGGAGTACAAACTTGGTACTAGTAGGAGTAGTACTAGTATGGAATGCTCCTACTCTATCAACGAGCCCCATATGACACCAAATTTCTTGGCTTCCGTGCTATAGCTAGATCTTCCCCTCGTTTCTGTTTTCCAACCCGGCGGTGGGTGGGGTGTCGGTTTGCTCAACGGTGGTCCCGTAAGCAACACGCCTCCCCTAAGCTACGTGTTGTGCCGGACGGGCCGTGGAGTACTCCCGATTCCCGGGCGTGTGGGGGTGCGACGCGAACGCGGCAGGCCTTTTCCTTTTACTAGCAATGTGCCTGTGCGTTCCGACGGATCCAAAGTAGTAGAATAGTAGTATTTGTTCGCAAACTTGAAAGAAATCACTATTGTTTTGATATACTCCTAATATATTACTCCCTCCGTACCTAAATATTTGTCCTTTTTGAGATTTCAAATGGACTATCACATACGGATTATATGGACATATTCTAGTGTTTCTAGCAAGATGCTCGCGGGTTGCACGAAGTTGATGGAAAAGGTAAGCACAACTTATAAACTGACGGATGGAGTACTAGTTACAGTGATGCATATAATTAAGCAAAGGGATCGCACATGTCGGTATTGACTGGAACGAGAATGCAACAGCACAATAAGAATTAAGGCCCGTGGTGGTTACAGAAGGCAAGAAGAAAGATGGATCCATGAATGTACGACCTACTCCTCCTCAACTTAGTGCGCCGGGCCACCGACCGGCAGATAAGGAGCGGCGGTTTTTGTGGCAAGGTCGAGGTGCTTCTCAGTAAAGGCATCCAAGGCTTCCAGCCGGTTGAGGAAGGCCAACGACGTAGCGTCCTCACTAGCCTTGTAGATACCTATGTACACGATTTGCTCGTACACGTGGATGTGTAGGTCGACGAATTCTTGCAGGGCGAGGCGCCTCGCAGCGAGCGCGACCTCCAGGTGGACATTCTTCGTGGCATCGGCGGGGATTCGCAGGGCCACTAGTGCTTGAAAGAGGTTCCGACCATGGAGGCCGATTAGGGTGGCAGGTAATGAGGAGCCCGGGCGCGCGGGCTGGAGGAGTACGGCGATGTCGTCCATGAGATTCTTGAGGACGGTGAACTTGTTGCTGGTGGCAACGATCATCTGGTCCAACTGAGAGTCGTAGTTGGCGTCGACGGTGGCCATCCACCATCCGGTCTCCAACACCGTCTGGAGACGATCCTCGGCCCCATGCCGCAGGCCGGCATCGTGGACCATCTGGTGCAGCCGCTGGCCGCTCACGCGCATTGCCGCCATGGGTCTGGAGTGAGCTCTTTTGCACTTAGTGTAGGTGCCTAGGCAAATGCTTAGGTGCGTACAATGTGGTAGATGCATTAGAATGGAGGGGCGCCTTTATATGAGGGGAATGAGGGCAAACTGCGTTGCATTCACATCGCGCAGCCTCTTTTCCCGGACCTCCTCCCATTACTTCCCTCATGCATTAATTGAAGGAGGATGCATTGGCCGTTCAACATATCAGGAACCGCTACTCCCTCCCTCGTCTGCATTAAAGCTGTATCGGGAACTGCGCCGCCCGCTGTAAAATCGAATACTCCCTCCGTCTAGGTGAGTATTAAGTCATCTTACGAAAACCAAATAGTAAACACATAGGCGTGGTGCATTAACTCTCATGTTGTTTCTTATTTTTTGACATCAATAGAGGAATCATCCAATAAGAGATGTGGGGCTTGTATGCTTTTAATGACTTGAGACTATCAAACATGACATGCAGTGGTCAGTTCGTTGCACAAGAAATACAACCCACGTCAGCACACACGCATCTTATAGAATCACATCCAATGGTTATAAAAGATGAATGAGACCAAATTATATCTCATCTAGATGAGTTCTAGCAAAACTGTATTAATAATACTTAGTACTCATGCGCCATGTATCATATATTAGTATCATGTAGTACTTTATTTATTGCCATGTATGACACATAGTACTCAACTCTCTCTCTCTTTCTTGATTTAATTCTATGACACCTCATCAAAATTGCTAAGGCTAGTACCATTACAACCAGCCTTAGCAAATACTCCCTAAACATTAAGTTCTCTCGTTTTCCTCTCCACCTTGGTCACCTAGACGGAGGGAGTATACTGCGCGGGCTTTTCTGCGCGGTAGGCGGGGCAGTTCCGCCTAGTCGGTTCGATAGAGACGCGAGAAGACGAGGGAGTAGGCTACTGCAAACGTAGGGCTGTGTGATTTGACATCGAGTTACTGCTGGACAGGTGGGGCCCCGTGATTTGACTTGCATTATCATTTTAACTACGGCGCTACGACCGGCGTGAGTCTGCCGATTCCTGACCACCTCCATACATGTGCCTCTCCCAATGCTCCACCATGTAGTAGAGGCTGGCTCTTGCAAGAGAGCCCACTTCTCCACTTTTTCCTTGCCTCTCTTTCCTCCACATATGCAAAAATGCCATGTAAAGCGCACTATTGTACTTACTTTTACTTGCTCCTACAAGTGCTAAGCTTGCCACATAAGCATAAAGTCTGATGTGGCATGTTAATCAAGAAGGGAGAGACTAGTTTGGTGACCCAATGAAGAAACGGTGCTAAGCGCGTGTACCTAGGTGAAAAGACAATTTTGAGTCTATAGCTAATTAAATGAAGCAAACTTAGCAACACCATTTCATTGGAAGAGGTCACTCCTTGGCAAATGCAATAAATACTAGTACTCCCTGTGTCCCATAATATAAGAACGTTTTTGGCACTAGCGGTTTTGGCACTACACTAGTGTCAAAAACGTTCTTATATTATGGGACGGAGGGAGTACGAAGAAAGAGATAGAGAGGAGTAAAAAAATAAATACACTTATAGCCAACCTTATAGCTAACCTTCTTGTAGTATGAGTGACTAAGTGATGACTATGTATGACATGCCAACATCAGATAGCCTAACGCATCGTGTTAAATCTCCAAGGGTGCGACCGCGCGAGCGACGCGACGGTCGTGCTAGGTGTGACCATGATACGGGCTGCTGCCAGCCCTTGGATCTGTCAAACGGTCGCATGCTAAGTTGCTGAAAATTTGCAGAATAACCCTCCAGGATAGGATATTCACCCATAGGTCTAGAATCACGCCATGCAACCGTTCGATCTCGGATCCAAGGGCTCTCGGAAGCGCGTATCATGGGAGAATGGAAAGCCACTACCCTGCCGTTCGCACGCTGGCGGTTCGCTCCTACTCGTCCCCGCACATCCTTCAATACTACGACGGTTTGCTCCTAGTCGTCCCATCCATTCACATTACGGCAGTTCTACTAATCCTTACCCTCCTCCCAAATCCATGGCGTCCCAAATCTCCACGATCAGCGGTGAGTACAAGGTTAGAACCATCACCAGCGATGAGTTTGACGTCATCTACACCCGTTCTTCCGCGATGGTGAAAGGATGCCTTTCTCTCTTCAGACGCATGTTTGAAGACTCAGATGATGAGCGGGTCGCTGGGCTAGATGTTGAGTACACCACAGTCCTGGGACGAGAGAAGGATCTAAAGGACGAAGAGAGGAAGAAGCCCGCCGTGATCCAAGTTTGCGTGCATGACTTATGCTTGGTCTACCACATATGCCATGCCGATGTTGAATGCCTAGATTTTAAGGACTTCCTCTAGAGCAACCTAGTCAAATTTGTTACTATAGACTTTGGTAACGACAAAGAAGTCCTGGGTTGGATAGGCCTCGTTGTAGGCAACACCTTCGACCTCCAGAAGAATCGGCTGGTGTCCTCTCGTCAGCCTTCAATGCTGACCCTGGCAGGAGCCATGGTTCATCCTTCGTATGGTAAACTGGAGAAACCTCCATACACGTTTCATCGTTATGCATGGCAGCGGAATGTACTAGATATAGACCACATCCACTACGCTGCAATGGATGGCTACCTTTGTTTCAATATCTACAAGGGTTGGATGAAGAGCAAGAGCCAAGTGTGCGGTTCAAGCAAAGAAGTATCGGCCAAGAGGAAGAGGGACAAGGACGAAGTCGAGGATGTGGACGAGGACTCCGAGTAAGGTGGCAGTGTCGTTGCTCATGGTGGTTCTAGTGCAGTGTCTCTGGAATAGTCGCAAAGTTTAATTTCAGGTGTGCTTAATTTAATATGAGGGGTGTGCTGTGCTGAGCCCCCAACAGAACTATGTTATGTTTCTTCTCGTTACTTTAACTCTTCAGTACGTACATACTAGTATTTCTTACATTTCATCTTTTAGTTGGTATAGTACTACCACTTGTTTCTTCACATCATATACGTACAATGTATATGGCCAACATCATATAGCCAGTAGTTTAGTTGTCAAAGAATTTCAGGGTGCTTAGTTTTGTTAAAGAATTCCAGGATGCTTAGTTTTATTTGAGGGGTGGGTTGTGCTGGACACCATTATTGTGACTAGCCTTTTTAATAGTACTATATGCATAATTTGGCAACGAGCGCTCTCTATATGTAACACCTTTTTTTTAATTTCAAGTTTTGCTCCATTGTGCAATCCATCGATACTACTGCTGTACAAAAGTATACATTTTTTAAAAGGCTAGAGGGCGGGGCAGTCTAGCTCGGTCGGTTTCACGAGAGGCGAGGGCCTTTGTGATTTGATGGCTCATTACTGCTGTCAAATCAAATAGTACTGGACCGCCCGCTGCACGCCCGACGCCTCCATTAAACCCCTCCATTAAACCCGCAATAAAACCGAGATTCCTACTCCGGCCACACGTCCGTTCATGAGCGGGCCGGAATTAAATGCAACACCGGCCGAGCTCCTCCCGTACGCCCTTAGTTTAAACGAGGCCAGACGCCGGCCGAGCTCCTACCGTCCGCCCTCTATTTACACGAGGCCAGACAGACAGCGGGCAAGAATCTCACCCCACCGCTGCTCCTCCATCTCCTTCACCATTTTCTCCACTCTTCCGATGAGCCATTCTCTGGCATATTACCCGGCTGGGTGGCCCGCCGAGCCCTCCGGATACGGGCGAGGCCGCTCGGTGCTTCACCAACCTCGCTTGGCACGACGGAGCCAGTTGCCGCCCCAAGTGGGTGCGTGGTTCAACAACTCGCCGCTCCAGTTCAGCTCGATGAGGAGTGGCGAGTTGCCCCATGCCGGTACGGCGGCGAGCACGCCGGTACGGGCGCCGTCGCTGTCGTGTCGTAGCGCGCCACCAGTGTCTGCGGTGGCCGCGCCTCCCGTGTCTGTGGGCGTGCCTCCCGTGCCTGCGGCAGCGCCATGCAGGCAGAGACAGAACCCAGGTGCATGGAGTGCGATGAGTCGGTGGCTAGCTTCTCCGTGTCCGGCCCCATCATCGAGGAGAACTAGAACACGAGAGTCCGCCGCCACTTGGGACCCATGAAGGTCACCGCCGAGGCGACGACCGCGGATTCAGGTGGTTTCTTTGCTACTTCGTCTCTTCCGAGGACCTTTGTCGACCTCGCAAGTGTCTGACGGACATGAGGAAGACAAAGGGATCCACGGGCGGCCATTTAGAACTAAAATAAGTCTAGATACATCCATTTCTAGGACAAGTATTTCCGGACGGAGGGAGTATGAATTATACAAGAGAGCCGGATTAGCACCTCTTAGTTCATGTAAATGTAATGAAATCCATCATGTTTATATGAAGATCCGGCTTTTTATACAAAATCCTTCATGCTTATATGAAACCAGTCCGTGTTTGCACGAATTTCATCTGGTTGGTTAGTGTTGTAAAAATGTATGCCGCTAGCGTTTGATGTCGTCCTCCGCGGAAGGAAGCGGGAGGAAATTTGCCGGCTGCCGTTGGAGATGCTCTTTATGCTTGAAATTATAGAGTGACATCCAATCCATTTGAGTTAATTGCCTGTATGATTGTCCCTCTATAAAAAGTTAATTGCATGTACAGTGTACACGTGACTTGCAGGGTGTCTACAGCTTCGTACAGAAAGTTAAAAAGAAACAAGTCCATCCTTAATCTTGTATTCTAAGTACTCTGTGGGTCCCACTGATAGTACAGTAGCGAAAGAAGTATATATTAAATAAGTAGAGTAATATATAATATAAAAATCTAAAGTTAAAAGACAGAATTCGAACTCTTGTCATCGCGTTGCGAGCATCCGGCGCTAACCAGCCCAATACATTTTTGTTGTTGACCATGCTGGAGATATATCTCCATGTCTACTCTTATATATACTCCATTCGTTCTTAAATATTTGTCTTTTTCAGATTTCAAATGGACTACCACATATGGATGTGTATGTAGACATATTTTAGAGTGTAGATTCACTCATTTTGCTCCGTATGTCTTTTCAGGAAGGGGTCATATTTGTCCTTGATTTATTTATGAGGCATCCAGATGGCACTGTACCGCCAAGAAAAGAGGGTAACATCAAAATTATGGACTACTTTTTTGAGTATGTTGGTAAGGTCCGGTCATAGTCACTTGTTGAAATCTCTAAAAAGACAAATACTCCCTCCGTCCGGAAATACTTGTCATCAAAATGGATAAAAGGAAATGTATCTAGACATATTTTAGTTTTAGATACATCTCTTTTTATCCATTTTGATGACAAGTATTTTCAGACGGAGGGAGTAGAAAACAGAGTTGGTGATGATGGTGTGCGTGCCATGCTGCAATATAGGCTGTCGGATTTATATCTAATGGATAGGAAAGAAACTATGGCAATTTTGCAAAAATATACCCACATGTCTCTCCATGTTCGCAAATAAGGCCTTCCCTCGTTCAGCCTTTTCTCTCACAAGATAAACTACTCATACAAATCCATCTTGATGTTCCGTGCAACGCACGGGCAGCTAGCTAATTTCTTTTAAACTAGTTGCTGCGATAATTGGGTTGAAGTGATATATTTTATGTCTTCCCCAAATGGTTTCAGATTCATTAGTAGTAACAAAGAAAAGGTTTCCTTATTAATTAACAGAAAACAGGGTGAAAACTATCACATGAGGCCGGTAAAAATAAGGCACACTGGGTTCAGTGTCATAGTCACTACAGCTGTGCGCGCGCGAGAAGTCTACATATCGAGGGGGCTACCGAGCGAGGCACCAAGACACAATGGTTGAGAGAGAAACCAATTGACAGATTATGATCAGATCAAGTTGTCACCCTTCTGCTGTCATTGTTGGGGGGGGGGGAGAGAAAGACGTATCGAGAGTGTGCGCGGTAGGCACAGAGGCACAACTAGCGAGTGTGTGTGTGTGTGTGTTTGAAAGAGGAGTAGATAGATTATTATCAAGATCGATGGGCCACCCTACCCCTTTGGTGTCGGGTAGTGTGTGTGTGTGTATGTTTGAGAGAGAAGCTAGTCTATAGATTAGTATCAAGATCGAGGTGTCACCCTACTCCTTCGGTGTTGGGAAATGTGGGTGTGTGTGTGTGTGGGGGGGGGGGGCAGTGACACTCACATATCTCTACTGTTATAAAAAAACAGAGTTGGTGATGATGGTGTTCCTGCCATCCGGCAATATAGGCCATCCGATTTATATCCGACGGATAGGAAGGAAACTATGTCAATTTTGCAAAAATATACCCACACCCCTCTCCGCATTTGCAAATAAGGCATTCCGTCGTTCATCCTTTTGTCCCACAAAATGAACTTCTCATACAAATGCATCTTGATGTTCTGTGCAACGCATGGGAATCTTTCTAGTAGGGAGAAGGAGTTTGTGTGACACATATCTAGCTATATTAAGGGATAGGTAGATAGCATATGCGTGAGAGACATTATTATACTTTGAGACATTAGTTGTTGTGGGTGGGCGGAATTAAAGGGGTGGGCGTGTTAGACATAGAGAGCGTGTGTGTTTCTGTGTGAGAGACTTGTAGGACGGGGTAGAGAGATGAATTTAACCCTGACGGATTCCGATGCCCACGGGGAAATGAGATATGTATGCATGTGAGAGAGATTGCACAATTCATTCACGTATCACTATCTAGCTATTGTGGACGTGCATCGCTTGAACATAAGTCAATATCTACTTCTACCGTGGCCAAAAGTACAATATCGATTCAACATTTTTTTCTATTTAAATAAACCTTTTCAGTTGTGCATGCCAAAGTTACAGTGATGTTTCTTCAAACAACCAATGTAGCTATCATGTACATGCACCATTGTTACTCTTGCATTCAAATTCATTAGTCTTGGATGATTTAAGTTTCTATTTTGAAGTAATTTATGTAATATTCATATATGAATTCAACGGGTACGCAATTTATGAAATGGATGCTATGTAATAATATGAGGTAACACTTTTAAGTAGCTGACTACAATATCCATTTCTTTTTGCGCGCCTCTACACTAACACGTCAATGCATTATGTTTAAAGTAAATAACCAATGGCACTAAATTATCTATTTACACGAGAAATACATAGGCCGAGCGTTTGATCCCTTTTTTTGTGAACGCGCCACTACACCCGTATGATTGGCCGCGCCCGTGTGAACGTCCAAGTTATCGGCGCATCATCCCAAGTTATTGTCTTTTTTTCTCGTGTGGACTTCACACCAGTTATTAACTGCTGATGCGTGCCCCCTGTACATAGTCTAGCATGACCTTCCCGCTAGCACGGTCCAAAATTAGTTGAAACCGGATACGAACGATCCCGCGGGCGGCAAAATCTCCCGCCTCCTTCTAAAATTTCCGCCACCTTAGTCTTTAGCATGCGAAATCCCCCTTTTGTCCTTGGTGCACGGAGACCAACAGTTACAATACCGCCCTCATCTACATGATAGGTCGGGGCATCTTTGGTAACTTCCGGTCCCCCCCCCCTATAGGGCACCCCCATTTCCTCTCCCCCTCCCGCACTAGAGCATTTTACATCACGTCGTCCGTACTTCATCGCCCTTTCTCCCCTCCCCTCTCGTAACCCTAGACTGCTCATCCACCGGCGTACCATAGCCCATTCACTGCTAGCGGCGTCCACTTCGCCGGATCTGCTTCTGCGGACGCATCTACCCCTTCCACCTCCCCTAGAAACAAGTAGACTGCTCATCCACCACTCTACCATAGCCCATTCAGTGCCAGCCTTGTCCATGGCGCCGGATCTGCTTCGCCAGTACTCCCGTCAACCGCCGCGCATCTATAGCGGATCATTCGTACTCCCCACCAGAGACGCTTCGTCCACACCCCCCGGAGCCGCCCCACCGACGCCCCCGTCGACGGCCTCTGATCCTCTTCGCGACACCTTCCTTGGCCAACACCTTCCTCAACCCTACTGGAGCCGCTTCACCGACACCATCGTCAACCCTACCGGAGTAGCTTCGCCTATACCATTCTCAACCCTACCGGGGCTACTTTGCCAACTCACAAGTCCACGGCCTCAGATCCGCTTCCTCGCACCCTCATCCAACCTACCAGAGTAGCTTCTGATGCCACGTCCATGGCCGCAGATCTGCATCGTCGACACCACCCTTAACCCAACCACCGAAGCAGCTTCTGATGCCCCATCCACGGTCGCAGATCCGCATCATCGACACCATCCTTAACCCAACCACCGGAGCAGCTTCTGACGCCCCGTCCACGATCGTAGAATCGCGTCGTCGACACCATCCTTAACCCAACCACCAGAGCAGCTTCACCAACGCCCTTGTCCACGACCACAGATCCGCTTCTCCCACACCGTAGTCCACCCTACCGGAGCCGCTCCACAAACACCCTACTCGACGGTTCTATATCTCCTTACCGGACCCCGACAGCCAGCGCAGATTCATCACCCTCGAAGTTTCTAACCTGATTCCCACCGTCTGGAGAGATGCCAAGCACCCGCCACGGCCTAGGTACTTGTCACCTTTAAACACATCCAGCATCACCTGCCTAATGTACTTCAAATATACTAACCGGTCGCTGTTACCTGTTATGCAACTGGCAAAAACTACAAGGACGATGTTTCTTCTGGATCTAACAGCTTGGCCAACCAAGATCCTGGACTGAGGCATTGCTATGATCTTGTAAGCGCGTCTCTCTCTCTCTTGTATTGTCCTGTGCCTGCCAGCGTGCTTTGCTAGGATTGTCGACCAGTAATCCCTTTGTGCAGACAATGATTTCTACTACTGGCTGATAAATTAGATATGTAGATGTCATACATGATACTACCTCGTACCTCCTTTCCTAAATATAAGTCTTTCTAGAGATTCCACTATAGGCTACATACGGAGCAAAATGAGTGAATCTACACTCAAAAATGCATCTATATACATCTGTATGTGGTCCATATTGGAATCTCTACAAAGACATATATTTAGGAACAGGGGTAGTACATTACACAAAATCGTAGGTGGCATGTAGGAATTCCAGTGCACTACATTAGGCTCCCTTAGAGTGCCTTCTAGTCCAGCATACAGAGTCATGGCTAGTTTATGGTATGCACACAATCGTTAATTGGTGGTTTAAATATGTGCAAGGGATATGCAATGTAGTATCATGTAGAGATGTCTGAAATTAGCCGTGTCAACTTGCAGATAGGGTTACACAATGAAAAAGTACAAGATGTATGTGGCAATTTCATGGAACATCGTAAAAAAAGGAGAGGCAACGGTGAGCCTATATAGTGTGCTATGGTACGTCACTCCTCCATTGCAATAATTGTGACATGTTATTTGTATGCCAGTTCTATTAGCCAAGTTTCTCAGGGACAGTTATTACGAGTTATCGTAAGAAAATATGCACCTGTGAATATAAGCTCCATGTAATAAGCCAACCAGTCCTTTTCATTGTGTTTTCAGCTTATCTTTGGTATGATTAGTGGAAAGTCTAGATTGCATTATATTTTTTCATTTTGCTGCCCATATGGAAATTAATTTGACTTGCAAACATCACAAATTGAACCCAGTGCATTAATTAATATGATGGGAAAACATACCATCACTATTTGCTCAAAATGCATATACAAAGATACCATCTACTTGGCACAATCTACTTTGGTCAATGTTTTCCATAGAGATCCCATTGCCTAATTTAAACGAAGAACGCATGACCCACATTTAAATGATGAACAATTATTTATTGAAATTCAATGGTCCAAGTGGCTGGTTATTATCATATAGCAGCACCACCTGAAAGCATCATATACTAGCAGCAGCTTATAGCAATTCATCATATAGCAGCAGCAGGAGCAGCTCATAGCAATTCGTCATATAGCAGCAGCAGGAGCAGCTCATAGCAATTCATCATATAGCAGCAGCAGGAGCAGCTTATAGCAACTCATCATATAGCAGCAGCAGCAGCTCATACCAATTCATCATATAGCAGCAGCAGCTCATAGCAACTCATCATACAACATCATCAACTCATAGCAATTCATCATATAGCAGCAGCAGGAGCAGCTCATAGCAATGCATCGTATAGCAGCAGCAGAAGCAGCTCATAGCAATTCAACGTATAGTGGATCAGAATGAAAATTTGGCAAAATATCAGAGGAGATCCTCACCTTGTTGGATGAGCTCATCCTTCAACAGCACCTCAAGGCCATGGCCTGGGAGGAGGGGAGGAGGATTAAGGTACCTTCTACCGCAATGTGGCATCAGCCGTAGATGTGCAACGCCCGCCGGAGTAGTGCGTTATATGAAACACAGTGGAGCAGCTGTTGGAGACCATGAGAATGAGGGGCGTCGCCAGAGGGAGGAGCAGCCAGGGAGATTTGCCCCTACTCGCCGGCCATGTAGCCTAGCTGGACATAGCATCATCGAGGACCAGGCCAGATGGGACCAGTGGCGACGGCTCGCTGGAAGAACCCTAGTGCTGCAGGCAGGGGATCGAGGTAGAGGGAAAGGGAAGAGGAGATGCAAGCGGGCAGGCAATGAATGGTTGTGTGTTTGTTTTTACTTGAGGGTCAGGTGTGACACGGGCGTCAGCAGTTGCATTTTGAGTGTAATATAGGCAGGCAACAAAGTCATTTCACTATTCCCCTTCCCTTCAATTTTTAGCGAGGTTCTACCCGAAACACCCCCTCCAAAGCGAAATTAGTTAAGCCCAAGCCCATAACTCAAAAATGACTTCTTTACATCTTTTATGGCTTATTTTGACAATATGCCCTGAAAAGGCGGAATCGAACTGGCCCTTAACCTGCAATTCAATTGTGCATGCAATGATGAATCACTCCTGCCTGCTATTTGTACATTTAGGCATCATCATACATGGCATAACCTAATACATGTGCATTCCATTGTAGAATCTGTAATATGCAATGTTTATGTTAGTTCATATGTTGCACATGATGTTTAAATGCCCCTTAAATCTGGTCAGTCAAGTGATGGTCTTTAAGCCTCCTTCTTTGCTTCTTTTCTTGATATGTAAGATTTGCTCACACATCTGTTCAATTGCTTGTTTGCATCAGCCAACCATACTAGGACTGTTTGCTTTGATTACTTATTGTTCTTGACCTAACACTCTAACAGAGCTTGTCAACGATTTAAACACTAAGGGCTGCTGTAGTGGGGCCTTGTCTGACTCATAGGTGACATAAAGGTTTGGATGTACACTACAGTAGGCTCTCCAAGAGTACCTGGAGATCCAGTTCGAAGGTCTGCCTAGTTTTTACATAGTGCAGACATAGTAAATGCTCATTTCATTGTGTGCAAGTGCAAGAGATGCGGCATGTTTCATTATGTGGTGTTGTTTTGTTATAATCTCATCCTTTTGTGTTCACAGACTGGAAAGTATGCATATTTATCTTCCAAGGAGACGAGTAACTAGTTTGTGTCACCTTGCAGAGGGGGGGCAATGAAGATAAGATTGAGGATTTCCAAGTACAAGATGTTAGGAAGGAGCCTTGCAAGAGAAGTAGGAGCTGCGCTGAGCCTCTTCAACCTGCTAAGGTAAATCACTGTATGCAACTCAACAGTTCAATTCCTTGTTTGTTTCAGGCATAGTTAATTTGCTCTTTTCAATTGCTTTATTTGTCCTCAGTTAATGAGATGCCCAAATAATCATGCCTAATTTTTGGTACTTGTATAACTATTAGTTGACATAATTAAAGGCCTTACCATTTAATTACTCTGCCGAAGTGTGCCTGAAGCTTTGAAGTCTATTAACCAACTATTATTGCATGAGGCTCACAATCTAGTTTATACTACGCTAATGATTGCATAGTTTTGCCTGCTGTAGTATGTTTGTATGAAACCCTTTGTTGTTCATTATGCTCCCTAAGACTTTAATTGAGATACAGAATGGCCAACTGCTTGCTTATATGCAACATGCTGTCTAAATTTGTAACTTGTCTGTGTTTTCGATTGGGCCCCAACATCATGCTCCTCTGGTGAACTAAGAGGGATTTCTGTATGCAGGCTGCATAGAATATCTTTTTTATAATTTTTAAAATATCACCTGCTTATGCTTCATGACGTGTAACATTTTTTTAAAGTGACGTGTAACATTATTGTTAGTCCTGTTTTGCCATGTAGTATAAAATAGTGCCTTGCTCGCTTCACTGTTGTAACTATATTTTTGCCCTAGTCATGTGTACTTATAGAAAAATTTCAGGATGAAGTGACATCAACAAAAAGATCTGCGAGCAGTGCGACATGGTCGTTACCGAATGATTATGGATTGGAACTGGAATGTGCTGATGTTCTCGAGCATCAACTAGAGGTGGCAAGACAACGTGTACATGATTGTCAACATTTAATCAACAAGTTGAGACTGGACATGCAGGTATTAGATGCAGGAGTCAAAAAAATGAAACAAGACACTGAGGTAACCATGAAGGAATTGGAGATTTTGCAGACTGAAATTTGTGCTACCTGAATCCGGCCAATCGATTATAGTTCAAATGGAGTTAAGTTGATGCGCGTCCATGATGTATGAGCTGTATTTACCCAGTGTATGTAATTTGCTGTTTGTGTATGCTTTATTAACACATGTGTCAAACCATAATGCCCAGTGGGTATAATCAGTTGTAATTTCTTATTGTATAGTGTAGGATTATTCTACCTTTCTATGCCTTGATCTCTTTGTTGTATAGTGTATGCTTTTTAGAGGTGATAGTATTAAGTAGGATAATTCCTTGAATATGCTATATCGTTTAAACGGGGGCCAACTCGCCCGACCATGGCCCTTCACGGGCCGTATGATCCATGGGTCATGTACGGGCCGTCGGATCCATGGGCCTTCAATGGGCCGTCAGATCCATGTGCCTTCAATGGGCCATCGGATCCATGGGCCTTCTACGTCTCGTAGGATCCATGGGACTTCTACATCTCGTAGGATCCATGGGCCTTCTACGTCTCGTAGGATCCATGGGCCTTGTAAGGGCCGACTCATTTATGGGTATTTTACGGGCCTTTAATAGGCCGTAGACGGGCCTTTAATGGAAATCATATGTTTTATGGGCTGACCATAACGGGCCGTTAATAGGCCATATTTGGTGATGATATGAAAATGGTCCAACAGATTAACGGTCCACAAACGGGCCGACTATAACGACTGGCTGAATTTGGCCCACAAGCAGAAAATGACAGTAACGAGCCGTAAGTAACCGAATACTGCAATTGAGCCCAAGAATAAATGGGCCCTCAGAAGGCCGAAAGATAACCTGGGCTAGAAACGGCCCAATGGAATAACGGGCCATTAATGGGTATAAAGTGATACACTATTCATTACGGGCCAGTTTCACCATGGGCCCTTTATGGGTGTAAAGTGATACACTGTTCATTACGGGCCAGTTTCACCACGGGCCGTTAATGGGCCAATAGTTACAAAGGGCCTCATATGGGCCGAAAGACGTCACGGGACATACATGGGCCAGAAGTGAAAACGGGATGGAATCATATTGGATGGCCCAGATGACGCTACTGGGCCTAATTCGGATAGGGCGTAACGGGCCTTGGATTAGTGGGTTGTAAATGGGCTATATGCGAACAGGCTTTCGATGGGCCGGCCCACCACCTTTTGACCAAGTCAAACGGGCCGGCCTTTTCACAGGAATGGGCCACTGTTGGGCCGTGCCACGTGTTGACCTATCATAGGCGCCTTCTGTCCAATGAGTGGATGACATCTGTCCCAACGATGAGCCGACACGTGTTTCCTCCAGCCAATGATGATTTTACACGTGGAAAATCCCCATTGGTCGGGGCTGTTAACGGGTTATCGGATCCAAAACCCGACCCAATAGCTTAACGGCATTCCGTTATGGTGGATGCTACGTGTCGGTCACCCTTGACGAAAGCACTTCTGTGATGCGTGATTTATCGTCATGGAAGTGGATACTTTCGTGATGATAATTTTGGTAACGTCATGGAACACTTCTACGACATCACAGGTATGACTATCTTGATTCTGTCATAAAATCGTCATGGATGTACATGCATGACAAAAAACGCGACCTACTATGACACACACGTATCATCACGGAAGTGTATTTTTTTGTAGTGCAAGACTGCCCCCAAGCCTGCTGCTGCTCAAGCTTCAAAGCCATCTGCACCTAAGAGATCCACCAAGAATATCTCTGTTGCTGAGAAGAACAAGGCCCCAGTGCCTGAAGTTCAAGAAGAAGAAGAACATCAAGTGCTCAGAAAGCTAAAGCCAAAGATACCTGATCATGATGATAACCATCCCATTGTTGAGAACATGAAGGACAGAAAGGATGCAAGTCTGAGACTGTGGAGACAGTCTGATCCCTATGCTGTGAGGAGAAGGACCGCTATTGACTATTAATTCCACACCAAGGAAAATTGGGACTTCTTTGAAACAGTCTTGTTGGATAAGAAGCCTATTGTATATGATATGAAGTGGGTTGGCTGGGAGTATATTGATGAGAATGCAGATTACTTCCCCGGAGTGCATGAGAGCTTCAGGATGAATGAAGTGGACAAATTTCTTGGATAGAAGCTGACAAAGTGGAATGATGAGATGATTATGCAATTCTACTTCACTGCACACTTCTATCCGGATGGAAAGATAGTATGGATGACTGGAGGCACAAGATATTAGTCTACTATTGCTGAATGGGCCAAGTTCATCAATGCCCTTGCTGAACAAGATAACGATATTGATGTGTATGCAAAGCCCAGGAAGGACCACCATTCCATGGCACATATGTACCAGGAAATTCCTGATAAGGCTTTGGAGACTCATAAATTTGGATCCATCTACAATCTTCTCTCTGGCTTGACCACCATCAACACCATTTTGAGGCACACTTTGTTTCCCAAGTCAGGAGATCATAGGGTGATCCGTGGCCATTATATCAACTTGCTGCATTTGTTTGATGTGTGCCGGCGTTCTAGGAACGGGGGTCCCAAGACTTGCCTGCCTGCGGCCTGCGGCGTGGCTCAAGGAGTGGCCCAGTACGACCCATCTTCATCAACTCAAGCTCGAGGGGCCAAGCCTCGCGGGGCGGACGATGCAAGGCTTCCACAGGAGCGGCCTCACCAGGCAGGCTCGCGAGGAGGCGGAGAGATCAAGGCAGGGGTACCTCATGAGGTACTCGTGATGCAAGCCATGATGATCGAGGCCAGGCGGGTGCCGGCCTGTCCAGTGTCCTCATTTCCTCTTTGGTGCAAAGGGGGCAAGCACAAGCGCGGAGTACCGAGGCATCAGGCAAAGATTACCATTTCGGTGCAACAAGACCAAGACCAGCAGAGCAGCAGGACGGAGGTCACTGTGTAGCCCAAGACGGCGTCATCGCCAGTGCCTTTGGCAGTCGAAGACCAAATTTAGTCAGGATAACTTGTACTATATGTTCCACTTCAAAATGGCCGTTGTTGGCTCCCTTCCTGCTCAATATTTGGGAAGAGGACCAGGGCCTCTATAAATAGGGCTAGCCACCACAGTAGGAGGACACCGCATGATCAATCGGTCGAACCCTCCCCAAGCAGAAGACCAACACAAGAACACCCCTCGCAAGGCCGTTCTCCCCTTGTACTGTTCATCATCAGCCCCAGAGGCAATCCACCACACCACAAACTAGAGTAGGGTATTACACCATAGGTGGCCCGAACTAGTATAAACCTCGTGTCCCTTGTGTTGTTCATCGTATAGCCTAGATTCGTAGTGAGGCGTTCGGGCGTGGATTGGTAGGGGGAAGATATTCATGCGCACAGAGTTCAAACCTTAAGTGTTTAGCCGAAACCCGATATCCAACATTTGGCGCGCCAGGTAGGGGTGCGCTGGAATCTTTCTTCAGCTGTTCCACGTTCGATCGATCGTCGCATCCATGGCTGACGCTCGCCGAGTTCATGCCGAGCGTCGGGCTGCTCTCACCGCCTGCCTTGTCCAGACGGCCCCCATCGGTGGGCCTCCCCGTTGTTCTCCATCGCCTGCCGCCAACGCAGCCACTGGCCCGGCGGGGAACGAGCAGCACGCATCGTCGCTGCACCCCTCAGTGTGGCAGGACGGCCGCACCGCCACTCCGTCACTGACCCCAGCTGGTTCGTCATCTCACGCTCGTCGCGCTCCCAAGAACGCGCAGGCCGCGCTGCTCCTGGCACGTGAGCTCCTGCACTACCACCCCGTCAATGACCTCTACAACGAATGGCTCGCCCGCATCACCGAGCTCATCAGTGTCGTAGGGGGCTCTCCTGCATCGTCCCTCTCGCCGCCTCACCCTCCGTCTTGCGTAGGCGACGTAGCTCAGAAGGTGCCTCCGCCACCTCCTCCCCAAGAAGGTGCCCTGGCTCCAAGGCATGTGGCCCCTGGACGAGACCCACCACGTCCGGCGCCCGCGCGGCAAGAAGGGAGCTGCCAAGAAATCCCTCATCCCCAAGAAGGTGTTCGCGTGCTCCCTACGCGGGCACGCCAAGACCGCATCCCTGCGCTAGCACGTCAAGACCCCGCGCTGCCCCTAGCAGTGGCGCGCGGGAATCCCCAGGAGCAAGCCCCGCGTCAGCAAAAGGCTCTGGTGTCTACCACCGGCTGTCGCGCCTTTACCACCGAGCTTCGCAGTGTCACCTAGCCGGGCAAGTTCAAGCCGGATCTGCCTCCTCGCTATGACGGCACTGCCAACCCTGTGGAGTTCCTGCAGCTCTACGAGCTGGGCATTGAAGCGGCCAACGGAGACGAAAAGGTCATGGCGAATTGGGTTCCCATGGCGCTCAAGGATGGTGCCCGCACCTGGCTCCTCAACCTGACTCCTGTCATGATCTCCTCTTGGGACGATATGCACACCCGCTTCATCGCCAACTTCCAGGGCACTCTGGATCGTCCTCCGGTCGTGAGTGACCTGCGCCGCATCAAGCAGCAACCTGGAGAGACCCTGCAGAAGTATATGCAGCACTTCAACAGCGCACGCCTTAAGATTCCCAAGCTGACTGAGGAGGCCATCATCTCGGCATTCTCCGACGGCGTCTGTGACATCAAGATGAAGGAGGAGCTGTTGATCCATGAGGATCTATGCACCTCTCTGGAGCTGTTCAACCTGGCGACCAAGTGCGCAAGGGCTGAGGAAGGGCACCTCTCCCTTCTCGAGCTCCCAGCTGCTGACCCAGAAGAGAAGAAAGCCAAGGCCAAGGACGTGAAGCGCAAAGGAGCAGCCGTGCTCACAGTGGAGCCATACACGAAGCGCGGCAGGGATGAACCGAAGTCGTCCAAGGGCAGGCAGTACTGCATGTACCAAGACCTCCACACTCACAACAAAAACGAATGCCAAGAGCTCAGGGCCGTCCGAGAAGGACGCGTCGGTCGATGCCCCGAGAGCAACGATCGGGGCTACGACCGAGGAGGATGAAGAGGTGGAGGACGATTGAATGACCGAGGCCCTCTCCAGGAGTGGTGTGGTCGCCCTCGCAAGGACTACTGGCAGGAACAGGCTCGCGAGGGGGCTTGGAGGGATCAGCCTCACGAGGATCGCCCGCAGGGCAACACAGGCCTTCCTCCTCTGCCACCACCGCCGAGAAGGAATGCTGACCATCATCAGGACAAGGGGGCTGGGGGCTTCCAGGAGCCGCGCGCTATCGCTTGCATCTTGGGCGGTGCGCAGGCCCCAGCCTCTCAGCGCATCTTTAAGCAGTTCGCTCGCGAGGTGAACGCAGTCCTTCCCAAGCTCGAGGCCACGCGCTCTCTTAGGTGGTCCACGTACGCCATCACATTCAGCTCAGCAGACCAGCTCAAGTGTGCGGCTACGGCCGGTGTCCTCCCAATGCTTTGCTCCCAAGTCATCAGCAATGTGCAAGTCACCAGGACCCTCATCGATGGCGGCGCTGGACTCAACATTCTGTCCATCGAGACGTTCAACAATCTCCAAGTGTCATAGGATCAGCTTCAGCCAACCAAGCCTTTCTCAGGAGTCACCGACGGTTCCACCACCCTGATAGGGCAGGTTCGCCTCCCTGTCACCTTCAGGCAGTGCAAGAACTACCATACCGAGCTCATCGACTTCGACGTTGCCCACATTCGCCTGACATACAATGCCATCCTCGGGTATCCGGCCCTGGCCAAGTTCATGGCAGTGACCCACCATGGTTACAATGTCCTCAAGATGCCGGGAAGCGGCGGAGTCATCACAGTCCCCTGCGAAGAGAAAGACGCGGTGTGCTCTCTCGAGCGCGCCTTCCAAGCTGCATCAGTCGATGACCCAGACAACAAGAGTGGGAACCTTCCCGAGGCAGTTCCTAAGAAGAAGAAGACATTGCCCAGCTCAAGGCCTTAGGAGGCAGGCGTCAGGATCCGGAGACGCCTGCCTCCTGAGGCCTTGAGATGGGCAATGTCTTCTTCTTCTTAGGAGCTACCTCGTGAAGGTTCCCACTATTGCTATCTGGGTACTTGACTGATGCAGCTTGGAAGGCGCGCTCGAGAGAGCACACCGCGTCTTTCTCTTCGTAGGGGACTGTGATGACTTCGTTGCTTCCCGGCATCATGTGGACATTGTAACCATGGTGGGTCACTGCCATGAACTTGGCCAGGGCCGGATACCCGAGGATGGCATTGTATGGCAGGCAAATGTGGGCAACGTCGAAGTCGATGAGCTTGGTATGGTAGTTCTTGCGCTGCCCGAAGGTGACAGGGAGGCGAACCTTCCCTATCAGGGTGGTGGAACCGTCGGTGACTCCTGAGAAAGGCTTGGTTGGCTGAAGCTAATCATACGACACTTGGAGATTGTTGAATGTCTCGATGGACAGAACGTTGAGTCCTGTGCCGCCATCGATGAGGGTCCTGGTGACTTGCACATTGCTGATGACTTGGGACCAAAGCATTGGGAGGACACCGGCCGTAGCCGCACACTTGAGCTGGTCTGCTGAGCTGAATGTGATGGCGTACGTGGACCACCTAAGAGGGCGCGTGGCCTCGAGCTTGGGGAGGACTGCGTTCACCTCGCGAGCGAACTGCTTGAAGATGCGCTGAGAGGCTAGGGCCTGCGCACTGCCCAGGATGCAAGCGATAGTGTGCGGCTCGGAGGAAGAAGAAGTGGCACAGCAAGGCCATGGAAGGCATCACGCCGACATGCGCCTCGCAATAGTTGGCAAAAATTGATAGAAGAAGAACATAGTTGGGGTGGAGATGCAAAGCCTGCAGCTTGTAATGGCGAAGGACAACATAGAAGAACTCAGAGAGAGGAGGCACCAGGCTGGCGATGACGGCGCTCATGAAGAAGGGGTAGAAGGTGCTCCCCTTGTCCTCCGGCCAGGCGGAGCCAACCCGGAGCACAGTCTCCCCCATCTCGCTGCCTTGCGCCACCGTCATCAGGCGTGTGAGGGCGAGATTTTTCTCCGTCATGTTGGGGGGATCCAGAGCCGGCGAGTACCAGGCCGATGGAGCCTCAGCTGTGTTCTTGCAAGGCGCCATTGCTCGCTAGGGGAGAGAAGATGAGGTGGATCTGGGAATTTCGGAAGCAGGAGAGCAAGAGCAAGAAATGGGATCTGGAGCATGGTGCATGAGAGCAACAAAGGTAAGCCTAGTCCGGGCCAACCTTTTCTCTATCTGGCAGTTGCCAAGGCAGCGTGGGGAAGCGGAGACGCCCACGTCAAATCAACCACCACGCGGCGACCAAGGCCGCAGGCTGTTGGGGACTGTAGTGCTTCGCACTTGCCCTTTCGCTTTGCCGCTAAGCCAAGTCCGAGCGCACCTTGGGCCCGGGGGCTACTGTCAGCGTTCTGGGAACGGGGGTCCCCAGACTTGCCTGCCCGCGGCCTGCGGTGTGGCTCGAGGAGTGGCCCAGTACGGCCCATCTTCATCAACTCAAGCTCAAGACCCTTGCGAGGGGCCAAGCCTTGTGGGGCGGACGACACAAGGCTTCCATAGGAGCGGCCTCACTAGGCAGGCTCGCGAGGAGGCGGACAGATCAAGGCAGGGGTACCTCGCGAGGTACTCGTGACGCAAGCCATGAGATCGAGGCCAGGCGGGTACCAGGCGGGCGCCGGCCTATCCAGTGTCCTTGTTTCCTCTTTGGTGCAAAGGGGGCAAGCATAGGCGCGGAGTACCGAGGCATCAGGAAAAGGTTACCATTTCGGTGCAACAAGACCAAGACCAGCAGAGCGGCGGGATGAAGGTCACTGTGGAGCCCAAGACGGCGTCATCACCAGTGCCTTTGGCAGTCGAAGACCAACTTTAGTCAGGATAACTTGTACTATATGTTCCCCTTCAAACTGGCCGTTGTTAGCTCCGTTCCCGCTCAATATTTGGGAAGAGGACCAGCGCCTCTATAAATAGGGCTAGCCACCACAGTAGGAGGGCACTAGATGATCAATTGGTCGAACCCTCCCCAAGCAGAACACCAACACAAGAACACCCCTCGCAAGGCTGTTCTCCCCTTGTACTGTTCATCATCAGCCCTAGAGGCAATCCACCACACCACAAACTAGAGTAGGGTATTACACCACAATGGTGGCCCGAACTAGTATAAACCTCGTGTCCCTTTTGTTGTTCATCGTATAGCCTAGATTCGTAGCAAGGCGTTCAGGCGTGGATCGGTAGGGGGAAGATCTTCGCGCGCACCCCAGAGTTCGAACCTTAAGGGTTTAGCCGGAACCTGATATCCGAGAATGTGCCACAGAAGTTCAAGGTCATGAGTCTCATTGTTGAAACAATAAAGAGGACTGCAGCTGACCAAAATAGATCTTGTGGATATGCCCCTCATATTTAGATGCTCATCAACTCCAAGATGGGGAAAGGGACATATCCACTTGACAAAGAGCATCTTCCCCTGAGGCCAGACTTTGAGGATAATGAAGTTGTCATGGATGCCTCTCATCCAACATGTGTAGAAGCCTAGGAGAAGAGAGAGAAAGCAAAGGCAGAGAAAGCAGCAAAGCCATCTAGTCCTCCAGATGCTTCACAGGTGATCCTCAAGACCAAACATGATCAACTCAGCTATCTAACTGAGGCTACTTTGAGGATTGAGAAGGATTGGCCACCCTGACTCAGAATCAAGAGAGTTTTGAAAGGGTCATTGAGACAAAGATTCATGATCTAGATGTGAAGGTCACTGAGATCCAATCAACTGTGGGGAAGATCCAGGAAGAGCTTGAAGAAAGTGAAGAAGGACCAACCACAAATGCATTTTAGCAAGTGCCTAGGGCACCAAGGTCTAGAGTTGTGCCAGTTGCCAGTGATACCAGGACAACAATGTCAACACCTGCAGCAACTGCCTCAGTGATTCCTCTAGTTTCAACTCCTCTAGCTCCACAAACATCAGCTGAAGATTTTGCAAATGGACTCCTCTCAATGCCATCTACGCACACCAAAGCAACCAGCCAGAAGAACCCTTCATAAGCTCCCGGAGATCGTGCCTAGAGTGCCGCTTAGCACTATGCATTTTCAAGCTTTTTGGTAACTTGTTGCCAAAGGGGGAGAAAGTGTATAGATCATTAGGCTTCGAGAGAGAGAGAGAGAGAGAGTGTGTGTGTGTTTTGTCTTTTTTTTGTTGCCTCTCTTGCTACTTTGGCCTTTTTGTTTGGATCATTTGCATGTATATTTGTGCTTGTGTGTGAGATACTTCTATGATCATATGTTTGATCATACTATTCTTTAATGTGTGCTTGCTTGATGATATGTGCATGATCAATCATGTTTGCCCTTGGTGATGAGTGCATGTTTCTTATATCTTATCATTTTGAGCGCTCCACCAAGATGTATGTGACATGGAAGAGTAACCCATGATCCTAATAGATTGTGCATCTGCATTCAAAATCAAATTTAAAATAATGCACAAATTTAGGGGGAGCTCTTGCTTATCACATACTTCTCAAAGTGACGATGTATTTCATTAATATTATCATTTTTCGAAGGTTTGATCTATATGTTGTCATCAATTACCAAAAAGGGGGAGATTGAAAGTGAAACTAATCCCCGGGTGGTTTCGGTAATTCACAACAACATATAGCTGAACTAATAGCCTTTCAAGTTAAATGTTTCAGAAAGTTTGTTGATTGGCATGGCATGGACTAGAGATGTGGACCCGCCAAAATGCTCAGGAAAAAGATTGGCAAAGGCTCAAGACTCTTCATTTTCATTTTAGTGATCCAAGATCACATTGAGTCCATAGGAAAGCCAATACTATTAAAAGGGGATGAGGTGTTGCTTAATGATCCAATTGATCAAAATGCTTAGTGATATTGCTCCAAAACCCTCAACCACTTTATCATTTCCAACATTTGTCCAAAACCTAAAGTCAAACTTGGCCCCACTGATTTGATCTATCTGGCGCCACCGAGTTCACTTGACATAGCCATAGGCAGATAACCTAATCAATTTGATCACACCGATATGGCTCTCGGTCTCACTGAGATGGCTTTGCAAACTCTCTGTTTCCCTTCATAACATTTCGGTCTCACCGAAATGAGCGATAGGTCCCACCTAATTCGCATTGCAAACTCTTTGTTTCCTTTTCATAACATTTTGGTCTCACCGAAATGAGTGATCGGTCCCACCGAGTTTGCTTGACCAAGTCTCTGTTTGCTTATTGCTGAAATCTCCTCACCGAGTTCATGCGATCGGTATCACCAAGATGAGGTTTTACCCTAGCCCTAGCACATCGGTCCCACCAAGCTGATCTTGTCGGTCCCACCGAGGTTCCTAACGTTCAAATTTTGAACTAAATCGGTCTCACCGAGTTTCTCTATTCGGTCTCACTGAGTTGGGTCAAATGTGTGTAACGGTTTGATTTTGTGTGGAGGCTATATATACCCCTCCACCCCTTCTCCATTTGTGTGTCACATCCCTGGTCCTGTTATGCACTAGGCTAGACCCTCATGTGAGCATCATGTTTTAATTCAAATGAAATTTGAATTGAGGAATTTTCAAAAGCCTCAGAAGACCTCTAAAAATAACCAACATTTAAATCTCATCAAATGAGTCCAAAGAAATGTTCCTGTTACTCTGTGAAAATATTGGTAAGAGGTAAAATTCAAACCAATATTTTTGGAATCACAGAATTATTTATTTTTGGGCCTTTGACTTAAACCAATGACATATTTGAGTTGACTTTATTTCTATTATATAAGAAATAAAGTTCAAATATTTTTGTAAGTTGCCTGTGACCTTGGACTAGTTCCTGAGCTCACATACACTTTACATAAAGTTTTAGAAAAATGATTTGATATTTTAAATCAAATCAAAACCAATTGCAGAAAAAAATAGAAAACTGAAATAATTAGAAAAAGGAGAGAGAGAAACCTACCTGGCCCAGCTCCTCCAGCCACTTACCTGGCGCCACCAACCGGCCCAGCATGGCCCAGCCCACCGCCGCTTCCCCCCTGTCGTCTTCCTCCCTCGCCAGAAGGACAGAGGCGTGTCGCCGCGCGCGCGCTCGCCCCCGGCCACCTCCTGCTTCCCCGGCCACCTCCTGCTTCCCCGGCCCCTCCTAGATGACGCCACGGAGCGCCACGCAGCCCCTAGCTCTCTCTCACTCTCCCCCGACCCTTTCCCCCTTCTCTGCTCTTTTCCCCTCTCGCGCCCAAACGCCTCCGTCGCCGCCGCACACCGCCACCGCGCTCACCGGCCGTCCCTCGAGCAACCTCGTGCTCGTCGGCTCCGCCTCGTCGTCCGCGTCATCCCAGATGAGCCACGCATCCTCAGGCGCCCTGCAACGTCGCCGCCATCGTCGTCCTCTACCTTCGGCCGCTCGGATCTCCGGCGACCCTGTGCTGCCTCCGACGCTCCCCCGGCCTCGTCTCCGCCTCGAATGGATCCGATGTGAGCCCCTGCTGCTTCTCCTGTGCTCGTCCCCTCCGTTCTCGCCCCCTAGCCCCATCTCCCACCACGGCCGAGAGCTTCTCGCCGCCGGCCATGGCGTGGCCGTGGCCACAGCCACCGCAGCTCGTTCCCGAGCCCACCATCGTGCTCACCACAGTCCCAGGAGCACATAGCACCCACCAACGCCTCCCCTGGCACCCTGCATCGCCTAACCCGCCGTTGGCCGAACTCCGGCCGCCGCCGCGAGCTTGTTTCCGGCGAGCTCGGTCCACCCCGGCTTCTGCCACTAGTCGTGTTAGATGCGCGCGAGCCTGGGCATCTCGTAGAGCCCCTCCGCCGCTCTTTTGGTCATCGGAGGGCGAATCCCGACGCTCTCCGCCGTCCCTGGCCTTGCCGGCGACGAGCCTCGGGTCAACTCCGGCGAGTTTGACCTGGGTTTGACCTAGTTTGACTCCCCCTGACTCAATGACAGGTGGGGCCCATCCCTGTTAGTTAATTAGGATTAGTACTAATTGAATTAGTTAGTCTAATTAGCCACTGACACGCGGGACCCACTGTCAGGTTTGACCCGGACCGTGTCCCGTTGACCCGCTGACGTCACTCTGACGCAGGGCTGACGCAATAAACCCCTTTTCTGGATTTAAATAAATCTAAACGATTTATTTATTTCAGAAAATAGCTAAAACTTCTAAAAATCATAGTAATTCAACCGTGACTCCAAATCAAACAAATTATATATGAAAAATTATCAGAAAAATTCAAGGAATCCATCTGTATAATTTTCATGCATGTTTGAACAATGTTTGTCCTCTGTTTTGGACAAAACAAATAAAGGGCATTTAAATAACCATATATGGAGTTGGAATTTGAATCATGTATTCAAACCAACTTCATTTAAATCATAGCTAGGTGCATTAACCCAAAACACATTCATATTGCCATGTCATAGCATGCATCATATTGTGCATTGCATTGATCGTGTTTCTTTTGTGTTTGCCGGTGTTGTTCTCCCTCGATAGACGTTGTACCGATGATGTGATCGTTGACACCGATGAAGACTCAATGTTATCTTCAGAAGTGCCAGGCAAGCAAAACCCCCTTGTTCATTCCGATACAATCCCACTCTCTCGCTCCTGCTCTCTTTTACTGCATTAGGACAACAACGATTCAACTGTTACTTGCTGCGGTAGCTGAACCCCTTTATCCTTTGCATGACCTGTCATTCCACAGTAAATAGATGAAACCCACTAGCATGAGTAGGAGTTGTTTGAGCCCTATTGTGCCTACTCATTCTTGTTTGTTTGTCATGCCTGCTATTGCTTAGAGTTGTGTCAGGTCTGATTCATCGGGGATGAATCAGAGGTGTGTGAACATGTCCTACTGTGTGTGAGCTAAGTGGTGAACACGATTTGGTAAAGGTATCGGTGAGAGGCCATGTAGGAGTACATGGTGGGTTGTCTCATTGCAGCCGTCCTTAGGAACTGAGTTCTGTGTTTGTGATCCATGATTCAGCTACTACCACGCATTGGGCCCGAAACCAATGGACCCTCTCGGCTTCTTGATCACCCTTGTCCTCTATCCAGGAGTTGCAAGTAGTTTTGGTGTTTGTAGTATGCTGGAGGCCGTGGGCAGCGCTGACCGGAGGGGTGGGCTGTGATGCGGTAGGCACGTGGCCGGGTGTACCGGGCGCCCGTTTGGTGTCACGGAACCCTGCACACATCGTTTGGGGCTGTGAGCGAAACTCCGGCCGAATCTCCTCATGGATGGAACCCGAATAGGCGATAAACCTAGACTAGAGACTTGAGTGTTTAGGCAGGTCGTGGCCGACACCCACGTTGGGCTTCCGCTTGAAGGTTGCCGAGTACATGTCGTGTAAACGGCGGTAAGAGGTGAGAGCGTGTGTGAAGAAGTACACCCCTGCAGGGTTAACATCATCTATTCGAATAGCCGTGTCCGCGGTAAAGGACTTCTGGGTTGCTTATATCAGTTCATAGACAAGTGAAAGTGGATACTCTAAAATACGCAAGATAAGCGTGAGTGCTATGGATGGCGTTCTCGTAGGGAGACGGGAGTGGTTCCATAGTGGTGTATTGATATGGTGAATATGTGGACTCGTGTGCGCCACCTCAAAAGAGTTACTTGCAGTCGTAGTTCAGGATAGCCACCGAGTCAAAGCTGGCTTGCTGCAGTTAAACCCCACCATCCCCTTGTTGAAAATGATGCATATGTAGTTAGTTCTGATGTAAGTCTTGCTGGGTACATTTGTACTCATGTTTGCCTATTTTATGTTTTTGCAGCGAGACTTCAGTCTCACTAGTAGTTCCGCGTGGACTTCGACGTTTAGCTTGTTACCTCAGCTACGATCTTGTGCCCTCGGCAGGATCTGGTAGATAGTCAGGCTTCTCAGCCTTTTTCATTTATAGATGTCTGTACTCAGACATGATAGATTCCGCTTGTGCTTTGATTTGTATGCTCTGAATGTTGGGTCATGAGACTCATGTTTGTAATATCTCGCTCCCCGGAGCCTTTTGAATAAAATACTTGAGTCATAGAGTCATGTTGTGATGCCATGTTGTATTTGCACTTATCGAGCATATTGTGTGTATGATATTGAAATGCTTGGTATGTGTGGGATCTGACTATCTAGTTGTTTATCTTTAGTAGCCTCTCTTACCGGGAAATGTCTCCTAGTGCTTCCACTGAGCCATGGTAGCTTGCTACTGCTCCGGAACACTTAGGCTGGCCGGCATGTGTCCTTCTTCGTTCCTGTGTTTGTCCCCTCAGGGAAATGTCACGCGATGAATATCGGAGTCCTGTTAGCCCGCTACAGCCCGGTTCACCGGAGTCCTGCTAGCCCAGTGCTACAGCCTGGATTCACTCGTTGATGACCGACACGTTCGATGCTGGGTCATGGATGCCTGTCCCTGTAAGTTTGTGCCACTTTGGGTTTACGACTAGCCATGTCAGCCCGGGCTCCTTATCATATGGATGCTAGCGACATTATCATATACGTGTGCCAAAAGGCGCAAATGGTCCCGGACAAAGGTAAGGCGACACCCGTGGGGATACCGTGCGTGAGGCCGCAAAGTGATATGAGGTGTTACATGCTAGATCGATATGACATTGAGTCGGGGTCCTGACACGGCGGGGTGTGTTGGCCACGACATCCACTTTACCGGTTATCACGAGACCAATATTATAGTTCTTGGGAAATGTTCCAACCATCACATCTGCCTGAGATTCAGATCTGGTTGGTGTCAGGATATTCCAGACTCATCGAGTCTAGGAAGAAAAATGAAAGTTTGCAACACAAATCGAATCCATTTTGCGGAATGTCCCCGTTTATGATTTTGATTTGATGGTAGCCCAACCTCAAATCCATTTTGGAGAAGACTGAGGATCCAGCGAGCTGATCATACAGGTCGTTGATCCTGGGGAGCGGATATTTGTTCTTGATTGTGACCAAATTGACAGGTCGATAATCTACAACCATCCGGTCCGTACCATCCTTCTTCTTGACGAAGAGGACGGGGCAAGCCCACGGAGATGAACTAGGTCGGATGAAACCCTTTTTCAAGGACTCATTGAGTTGTTTCTTAAGCTCGGCTAGTTCTAGTGGTGCCATCTTATAGGGTCTTCTAGCAATCGGGACGGTTCCTGGAATAAGGTCTATTACGAACTCAACATCCCTGTCAGGTGGAACACCTGGCAATTCCTCTAGGAAGACATCCGGGAAGTCACGGACTACCGGAACATCCTCAAGGTCTGGCAAAGGGCTGGCGTTAAGAGAATATAACTGTCGCTTAGCTATTCGGGTCAAGACATTGACTATCTTCCCCGAAGGATGAGTGAGTTGAACAGTCCTAGAGAAGCAATCAATTTTGGCATGATGAGCTGACATCCAGTCCATACCCAAAATGATATTAATATCTGAAAAATTGAGAGCTATCAAAGATGCAAGGAAAACAAGTCTGTCGACTTGGATTTCATTTCCATAACTTACCCTGGAGGTTTGCCATCTAGAACCGGGAGTAGAAATTTCCATAGTGGATGGCATGTCACAGAATGCGGTGTTATGCAAACGAGCATAGTTCTCGGATATAAATGAATGAGAGGCTCCTGTATCAAAAAGAACAGATGTCGGGTGGCAATTAACAAGGAGCGTACCGAGAACGACGTTGGGATCCTCTTGAGCTTCTTCGGCAGAAATACAATTGACATTGCCACGTGTAGCGGTGGCCGGCTTGGTGTGGAACACTTTCCCTGTCGGCTTGCCACGGCCAACAGCTTTAGCAGATTGGTTGGGGTTGGTCTGGGGACACTCACGCATATAGTGGCCAGATTCCCCACACTTGAAACAAGTCACGGAACTGGTACGTGGAGGAGCACTGTTGGTTGGACCACCATAGGGCTTGGCTGGTGCAGACTGTTGAACGGGGCGAGGCGCCTGGAAGGATGGCCTCGGTGTGAACCTGGGTGGCAGGGCAGTGTTGGGCACCCACACGCGGCGCTTCTGAGGACCAGCACCGGATGAGGAACCCACGTCACGGCCATGCTTGCGTGTTGCGTCATAATCAGTCTGACCAGTCTCAGCACTGATGGCCTTGTTAACAAGTTTCTGAAAAGATGTGCACTCATGCAGACGAAGGTCGCGGCGAAGCTCAGGACTAAGCCCCTTATGGAACCTTGCTTGCTTCTTGGCATCGGTAGAAACTTCCTCAGTGGCATATCGTGCGAGGTTACCGAACTCCCTGCTGTAAGCATCCACAGAGAGTCGGCCCTGAGTGAAACTGCAAAATTCCTCACGTTTATGGTCCATGAGACCCTCCGGAATGTGATGTTCACGGAAAGCCTCGCTGAATTCAGCCCAAGTAGTGACATGGCCTGCTGGGCGCATAGCTCCATAATTCTCCCACCATAGACTGGCGGGGCCTTCAAGATGATATGCAGCAAAGGTGACCTTGTCAGCCTCAGCTACTAGCGCGGAACGCAGTTTGTGAGAAATACCGCGAAGCTAGTCATCAGCGTCGAGAGGCTCGACGGAGTGGTGGAACGTGGGTGGATGTAACTTGATGAAGTCACTGAGTGACACCACGTTAGTCCTCTGATGGTGTGATGTGTTCTGTTCAATACGCTCCAACAAACGGTTGGTCTCCCGCTTATTTCTCTCAGCTTCCATCATAACCTCGGCTAGGGAAGGAGGATGAGCCAGATTTGCATTCCTGACTTCACTGCCTTCGGCCTGCTCTTGAGGAGCAAGGTTAGTGCGCGTGTTGACCATCCTAGGTAAACAAGACAATGATTTAGTCAGAATGATAAAATTCCGACATAGAATACAGAATGTAAGGAATAACTCGGAATGCAAGATGATCATCCGTATGACATGGTAAATACAGAAACTGCTTCTTTTATTCCATCATCATACACACCATACAAGGTTTAGTACAAGACCAAACAAGGTACAATTGCGGTGAAAAGAGGATTACATCTCATCGGAGGCATCCCAAGCTCCTATACATTATTTTTCTACACCTCCGGAAGGCGGTACAAACTAGGACATATCCCACGAGTCACGCAGGATGATAGACGACACAGCTAGCACGAACTAGGGATACTACCACTAACTCAGACCGATCCGTAGTAGTCCTCGTAGAAATCACCTCCATAGCCTGGAAGCTCAACATGATCATCCGGAAACAGACGATCTCGCGGAGCTTGTGGACCATAGGGGCTAGGATGAGGTCTTGGACCAACAGACGGTGGCCTGCGGGGACCGCGAGGTGGGGTGATGCCTCCTACATCACGCCAACCCATCACGTCTGGCAGAGCAGATCTCACAGGATAGAGATCGCGCATATCCGAATATCCAGCTTGCACCGCCGGTGCAAACCGAGTCAACGTGGCCCAATGGTCAGCACGGGTATTAAAAATCTCTAGCCTCAAGGCCCGATTTTCACGGTTCTTATCCTCGAGCATCTCAGCAGTGGTGCGAGTCCGTGAATCCTCCTGAGTGGGGTCAGCATAGATAGCCTGGAGATACCCTTGTGCTCCCGGAAGTGATCCTGGCATATACCGGAAATCAGAGTCCCGAAATAGGCCAGACCTGACTCGCATGATGGTCATCATAGAGTAGGCGGCGTCCTGCACAGCCATCTCAATAGTAACCCCGAGTCCATAGGAGCAGTGAAGGGGCTCGGTGGATCCAGGATAAGATGGAAATATCCTGACAGTGTAGAGATACTGGCTTTGATTAAAGTCTCGAAATTGCTCTTCGACCGTGTACTCAGGATACCAACGGTATCCAGCCTCAGTCATTACCCTGACCAACATGGCGGTATGGCCGGGTACATCTAGGCATCGAGTCAGGCGAACCACTTGATTGAGGTCGCGAGTGGCCATCTGAAAGCACAACCATAATGCAAAGGCATTAGAATTTCTAGCAAAATTTCGGCAGCATAACAGCTGTAAATGCTCAAGAAGGATTTTGAGACATTTGACAAAGGATTTCATACACACTCAACATCATCATATCAAATTCTGAGTCCATCCTAGCAACATAATGTGGTAGTAGAACTGAACTAGGCTTGTATTCATCAAACCTATAAGGTACTACTGATTAGTAACACGTGAACCTGATAGAGAGAAAAATCCTAATTCCTTAACCCCCGGTGGAAGAATAGTCTGACTCAGATCAGAATGTCATAAGATAAAGGAGTAAAAAGAGCCTTACGTTCCAACCCACAAACAATTCCCCTACATATAACTAAAGAATTTCTAGACTCAACATCGACCAGTTTGGCTTGGAGAACCTACAGGCAGTCCGGCTCTGATGCCAACGCTGTCAGGACCCCGACTCGATGTCACATCGATCTAGCTTGTAACACCTCATATCACTTTGCGGCCTCACGCACGGTATCCCCACTGGTGTCGCCTTACCTTTGCCCGGGACCGTTTGCGCCTTTTGGCTCACGTATATGATAGTGTCACTAGCATCCATATGATAAGGAGCCCGGGCTGACATGACTAGTCGTAAACCCAAAGTGGCACAGACTTACAGGGACAGGCATCCATGACCCAGCTTCGAACGTGTCGGTCATCAGCAAGTGGGTCCGGGCTGTAGCACTGGGCTAGCAGGACTCCGGTAAACCGGGCTGTAGCGGGCTAACAGGACTCCGGTACTCAATGCGTGACATTTCCCCGAAGGGACAGACACAGGAACGAAGAAGGACACATGCCGGCCAGCCTAAGTGTTCCGGAGCAGTAGCAAGCTACCATGGCTCAGTGGAGACACTAGGAGACATTTCCCGGTAAGAGAGGCTACTAAGGATAAACAACTAGATAGTCAGATCCCACACATACCAAGCATTTCAATAACATACACACAATATGCTCGATATGTGCAAATACAACATGGCATCACAACATGACTCTACAGCACAAGTACTTTATTTAAGGCTCAGAGAGCCATACATAACATACACATAGGTACGGGTCACACGACCCAGCATTCAAGTCATACAGTCATTCAAACCAGCAGCGGAAGTAGCTTGTCTGGGTACAGACAACTAGTAAAATAAAAGAGGCTTGGAAAGCCTAGCTATACTACGTGGTCCTTCACAAGCTCAGGATCACCACCTGGGCCTTAGGCTACTCATTGATGTCAATGTCTACGAAGAACCCATCAGAAGGGGTTGCAGCGTCTTCTGTAAAAATGTAAATTATAGCAACATGAGTACAAGGTACTCAGCAAGACTTACATCAGATCCTACATACATGCACATTATCAAGAAGGGTTGGTGGAGTTGTTGCAGCAAGCCAGCTTTGACTCTTGGCTAGGCTATCCTACGAGACTCCAACTTGAATTGGTTTTGCGTACATGAGTCCACTACTCACCACTTCAATACGCTACCGAGGATCCACCTCCGTCTTCCTACGGAAGAGCCATCCTCGTCACTCACACTTATCTTGAGGCTTTTAGTAGTTTCCATTTACTTGTCTATGAACTGTATAGGCAACCAAGTAGTCCTTTACCGCGGACGCGGCTATTCGAATAGATCATAATAACCCTGCAGGGGTGTATTCTTCATACATGTTTCCACCACTTAGCGTCTGCACACGACATGTGCTCGGCAGACTTCAAGCGAACGCCGACGTGGGTGTAGACCACGACCTACCTAAACACCTAAGTCTCTAGTCCAGGTTTATCGCCTATCCAGGTTCCATCCGCAGGGATTCCGGCCAAGGTTTCCTATACGGCCCCGAACGATGTGAACAGGGTTCCCGAGATACCTAACGGGTATTCGGTACACCCGGCCACGTACCTACCGCATCACAGCCCACCCCTACGGTCAGCGCTGTCCACGACCTCCAGTAGGCTACAAACACCAGAAACTACTTGCAACTCCTGGACAGAGAGCTAGGGTGAATAAGAAGTCGAGCGGGGTCATATTTCAGGGCCCAATGCATGGTAGTAGCTGTATCTTAAATCACACATACAGATCTCAGTGCTTAAAGTCGGCTTCAATGAAACAACCCACCATGTACTCCTACATGGCCTCTCATCGATACCTTTACCAAATCGTGTTCACCACACCACTCTCATTACCGACATAATCATTTCACTCTAGCCCATCACCCAGATGAACCAGACCTGACACGACTCTAAGCATAACAGGCATAGCAAGGTAGGAACAACACATACATATGGCTCAATCAACTCCTACACATGCTAGTGGGTTTCATCTAGTTACTGTGGCAATGACAGGTCATGCAGAGGAAGTGGGTTCAACTACCGTAGCACACAGCAGTTTGAAACGCATTGTCTTAATGCAGTAAAAGAGAGCAGGAGCAAGAACATGGGATTGTATCGATATGATCAAATGGTTGGTTGCTTGCCTGATGATTTGATGCACGGATACGGTTCTTCGTTAGGGTAATCACGGTACTCCTCAGAGGCAGAACCTGCCGCAAAGAACACCGATACACAACCATCACCAAACAATGTGCAACAATATGATGCATGCATGAAACATGGCAATATGAGTGAGTTGGGCTAATGCAACTAGGACCAGAAGGGTTTGAACCAATTTGAATCAAAGATTCAAATTTTAAACTCAAACATGGCCCTTTAAAGTGTTTTTCCTTGTTCTGCATTAAACATTAGGTTAACTTGTTTAATCATGCATGAAAATAGTACAGATGGATAGATTGGATTTTTCTGATCATTTTTCATATATAATTTGTCTGATTTGGAGTTACAGAATAAAAGTTATGAATTTTTAAAGTTTAAACTATATTCTGGAATTTCCTATATTAGATTAAATCCAGAAAATCAATTACTGCGTCAGCCTGACGTCAGTGTGACATCAGCAGGTCAACGGGACACGTCCGGGTCAAACCTGACAGTGGGTCCCGCGTGTCAGTGTGATTAATTAAACTAAAATTAATTTAAACTAATCCTAATTAGTTAACAGGGCTGGGCCCCACCTGTCATAGACTCAGGGAAGTCAACCAGGGCCCACCCGTGGTCAAACCCTGGTGGGCTGCACCGGCGTTTAGCCGCCGGCGAGCCCCACGCGGCGGCGGAAGTGATTTTTGCCGTTCCGGCAACCAAACGAGCCGCGGAGGCCACCGGAGAGGAGCTGAGGTCGAGCCGCAGCTCTTGGTGGAGTCCGTTGGGGTCGGGGTGGCCGGAGTTGGCGCTGGCGACGACTTTGGCGGCCACCGGAGTTCGGCCAAAGTCGAACTTGTCGCTAGGGGGATCGGTGAGGTGCGGGGAGTAGCTAGTTAGGTGCTACGTGACGCGGTGAGCATGATGGACACCGTGGAGTGGCCGGAGGATGACCGGGAGCACGTCGGCGACGAGCTCCACGGCGGTGGGTGCGGTTGAGCTCCGGGAGGTCGGTACACGGCTCGGGAGCAAGAAAAGAAGGGAGGGAAGGATGGCTACGCTCACAGGGAGTTCGACGAAGCCCTTGGTGTGGCCGGGGACGGACCGGAGCGACGACGGCGTTGAAGGGGATCTCCGGCGACGGTGGACTCGGGCGAGGTCGGTGCGGTGGACTCGGGCGTTGCGAGCGCTCGGGGCTCGGCTTGCTCGATGAAGTGGACAGCGGCGGAGCTCCTGGACACGACGAGAGGACGCACGGGCGGCGGGGAGTGCGGCTACGACATAGGCACGGCGGCGGTAGCGTCGGCCATGGCTGGGGCGCACGAGGGGGAGGAGCTGGAGAGGAAAGGGGGTGTCTGGGGGGTTCAGGGGAGAGAGGGAGGGCGATCCACGACGTCACCGGGCGAGGGCAGCAGCGAGGCGGTGAGCAGGTGCGTGGCGCGCGCTGCGGTCGCCGGCGGGCACCTGCCTGCCTGCCTGGCCGGCAAGCAGCTCGCTGGAGCGGCGTTGGGCTGGGCCGGCAGGTGGGCCGGGTGCTGGCGTCAGGTAAGTTTTTCTATTTTTCTCTGTTTTCTGCTTTTTTTAATACTTCTGCAACTTTGTTGAATTAATAAAAATACTTAGGCAACTCCTAAAATCACCAAACTACTCCTGGTCCATAGTTGGGTTATTTCCAACATGAAACATTTTAGTTTGGAGATATTTGAGCATTTAAATATTTTATATAATTTTAAATGCCCAAATTCAAATATTTATGATTTAATTCACAAACCCTAAGATGGCCTAGGAAAATGTGCATCACTTTTGGCAGAGGTTCTGAACCAAGACAAAAATGGTGGGCATTTTAGAAGGGCATTTCAGGTTCATTGAAAAGTTTTTAGTAAACCCTAATTGGTTTCAGAGGGGACTGGGGGTTCTGTCATCCCCATTTCAGGTTTCTGATGCAAAAATAAACATGATGCAACACCCTAATGCATGACTAGCTAGGGTGTGACACGCCGGAAGACCTATTGTTGTAGTATCTTGATTGAAGAAGTTGGCCACCTCCCCATAAGGACTTCGTAGGATTTACTCCCTAGCTATGCATTATCATTTTAGTGTTTCCAAAGTACGACCTTTACCTGATGTTCTAGATACCAGACCATTTCAAGGAATGGGATACGCTAGTACATTAAGGAGAGCATTAGAAGCAGAGTGCTAAATGTCTCTCGGTCGATCATCCAAATTTTATTTCCTTGGCCCCGCCAAGGGTGAAATCTAAGAAAGTGTTATCTTCCTTTGCATCTGCATCATCCATCATCATTCATCATGGTATCAAGTTGTGTTGCCAGGATCCTTGACACGGATATTGGTAAAATCTTGATGATTATGGAAATGCTCAAGTTCTTGAGAGCACGCGCAAGTGCTAGGTTTGATCGTCGGCATTAACTGTATAGTGCTCTCAGTTTCCTCGGCAATGCTATGACCTTTTCAAACAGTGAATTCACTCTCTATTGTTGGGTTCTTCCCCAGTTACCAGAATCCTTCCCAGCATTTGCATTTTGTTCCCAGCTTGCACCGCCAATGTGCCATTCTACCATGGGTCTCTTCCATTTCCGGTGGTAAGCAAATTCATCCATTACGTTGTCTTCAACAAGGTAATCCACATCATCCAAGTCCGAGTATGCCATTCTACCGACCCCCTCCAAACGATCTCTCGAGAATTGCCTTAGGCTGGTTTAAAGAGTTTCAATGATCTCTGAATCAAAGGTAATTCTTTTTGCCACTTAAGGGGTTATATCTACGAGTCACCATCCCTAAGGTGCCTTGTTGTGGTATCATGGCAACTCAACTCCTCGCTACGTTGACAATCATTTTCCACCTTTTTAAGTGTGGAATTGTTGTCTACCTAGTGAACCCTCGTCATCTGTTCCACTCCATCCCTCTAGAGGTGTGTTTCATCTCTCAGCTCGAGAGATGTTGCTATGTCTCATTCCGTGGGTTAATCCTGAGTTGTTCGACCTTCGAGAAGAACAATTCTTTTAGGGTCTTTCCTTTCCTCTCGTTGTCATGCTAGTTGGAGTTCTCAGAGCAAGACTTCGAGACAATGATTGTGAACGAATCAACGTACATTTGAAGTGCAACCTGGATCGTGAAGATTGTGCTAGTTTGCGTTCCCCCTTCACCTTACCCTACGCTTGAATCTCGGGACGAGATTTTTGTTTAGTGGGGGTGAGTTGTCACATCCCTGGTCCTGTTATGCACTAGGCTAGACCCTCATGTGAGCATCATGTTTTAACTCAAATGAAATTTGAATTGAGGAATTTTCAAAAGCCTCAGAAGACCTCTAAAAATAACCAACATTTAAATCTCATCAAATGAGTCCAAAGAAATGTTCCTGTTACTCTGTGAAAATATTGGTAAGAGGTAAAATTCAAACCAATATTTTTGGAATCACAGAATTATTTATTTTTGGGCCTTTGACTTAAACCAATGACATATTTGAGTTGAATTTATTTCTATTACATAAGAAATAAAGTTCAAATATTTTTGTAAGTTGCCTATGACCTTGGACTAGTTCCTGAGCTCACATACACTTTACAGAAAGTTTTAGAAAAATGATTTGATATTTTAAATCAAATCAAAACCAATTGCAGAAAAAAATAGAAAACTTAAATAATTAGAAAAAGGAGAGAGAGAAACCTACCTGGCCCAGCTCCTCCAGCCACTTACCTGGCGCCACCAACCGGCCCAGCACGGCCCAGCCCACCGCCCCTTCCCCCCCTGTCGTCTTCCTCCCTCGCCAGAAGGACAGAGGTGTGTCGCCGCGCGCGCGCTCGCCCCCGGCCACCTCCTGCTTCCCCGGCCACCTCCTGCTTCCCCGGCCCCTCCTAGACGACGCCACGGAGCGCCACGCAGCCCCTGGCTCTCTCTCACTCTCCCCCGACCCTTTCCCCCTTCTCTGCTCTTTTCTCTCGCGCCCGAACGCCTCCGTCGCCGCCGCACACCGCCACCGCGCTCACCGGCCGTCCCTCGAGCAACCGTCGTGCTCGTCGGCTCCGCCTCGTCGTCCGCGTCATCCCAGATGACCACGCATCCTCAGGCGCCCTGCAACGTCGCCGCCATCGTCGTCTTCTACCTTCGGCCGCCCGGATCTCCGGCGACCCTGTGCTGCCTCCGACGCTCCCCCGACCTCGTCTCCGCCTTGAATGGATCCGCTGTGAGCCCCTGCTGCTTCTCCTGTGCTCGTCCCCTCCGTTCTCGCCCCCTAGCCCCATCTCCCACCACGGCCGAGAGCTTCTCGCCGCCGGCCATGGCGTTGCCGTGGCCACAGCCACCGCAGCTCGTTCCCGAGCCCACCATCGTGCTCACCACAGTCCCAGGAGCACATAGCACCCACCAACACCTCCCCTGGCGCCCTGCATCGCCTAACCCACCGTTGGCCGAACTCCGGCCGCCGCCGCGAGCTCGTTTCCGGCGAGCTCGGTCCACCCCGGCTGCTGCCACTAGTCGTGTTAGATGCGCGCGAGCCTGGGCATCTCGTAGAGCCCCTCCGCCGCTCTTTTGGTCATCGGAGGGCGAATCCCGACGCTCTCCGCCGTCCCTGGCCTTGCCGGCGACGAGCCTCGGGTCAACTCCGGCGAGTTTGACCCGGGTTTGACCCAGTTTCACTCCCCCTGACTCAATGACAGGTGGGGCCCAGCCCTGTTAGTTAATTAGGATTAGTACTAATTGAATTAGTTAGTCTAATTAGCCACTGACACGCGGGACCCACTGTCAGGTTTGACCCGGACCGTGTCCTGTTGACCCGCTGACGTCACTCTGACGCAGGGCTGATGCAATAAACCCCTTTTCTGGATTTAAATAAATCTAAACGATTTATTTATTTCAGAAAATAGCTAAAACTTCTAAAAATCATAGTAATTCAACCGTGACTCCAAATCAAACAAATTATATATGAAAAATTATCAGAAAAATTCAAGGAATCCATCTGTACCATTTTCATGCATGTTTGAACAATGTTTGTCCTCTGTTTTGGACAAAACAAATAAAGGGCATTTAAATAACCATATATGGAGTTGGATTTGAATCATGTATTCAAACCAACTTCATTTAAATCATAGCTAGGTGCATTAACCCAAAACACATTCATATTGCCATGTCATAGCATGCATCATATTGTGCATTGCATTGATCGTGTTTCTTCTGTGTTTGCCGGTGTTGTTCTCCCTCGATAGACGTTGTACTGATGATGTGATCGTTGACACTGATGAAGACTCAATGTTATCTTTAGAAGTGCCAGGCAAGCAAAACCCCCTTGTTCATTCCGATACAATCCCACTCTCTCGCTCCTGCTCTCTTTTACTGCATTAGGACAACAACGATTCAACTGTTACTTGCTGCGGTAGCTGAACCCCTTTATCCTTTGCATGACCTGTCATTCCACAGTAAATAGATGAAACCCACTAGCATGAGTAGGAGTTGTTTGAGCCCTATTGTGCCTACTCATTCTTGTTTGTTTGTCATGCCTGCTATTGCTTAGAGTTGTGTCAGGTCTGATTCATCGGGGATGAATCAGAGGTGTGTGAACATGTCCTACTGTGTGTGAGCTAAGTGGTGAACACGATTTGGTAAAGGTATCGGTGAGAGGCCATGTAGGAGTACATGGTGGGTTGTCTCATTGCAGCCGTCCTTAGGAACTGAGTTCTGTGTTTGTGATCCATGATTCAGCTACTACCACGCATTGGGCCCGAAACCAATGGACCCTCTCGGCTTCTTGATCACCCTTGTCCTCTGTCCAGGAGTTGCAAGTAGTTTCTGGTGTTTGTAGTATGCTGGAGGCCGTGGGCAGCGCTGGCCGGAGGGGTGGGCTGTGATGCGGTAGGCACGTGACCGGGTATACCAGGCGCCCGTTTGGTGTCACGGAACCCTACACACATCGGTTGGGGCTGTGAGCGAAACTCCGGCTGGATCTCCTCATGGATGGAACCTGAATAGGCGATAAACCTGGACTAGAGACTTGAGTGTTTAGGCAGGCCGTGGCCGACACCCACGTTGGGCTTCCGCTTGAAGGTTGCCGAGTACATGTCGTGTAAACGGCGGTAAGAGGTGAGAGCGTGTGTGAAGAAGTACACCCCTGCAGGGTTAACATCATCTATTCGAATAGCTGTGTCCGCGGTAAAGGACTTCTGGGTTGCTTATATCAGTTCATAGACAAGTGAAAGTGGATACTCTAAAATATGCAAGATAAGCGTGAGTGCTATGGATGGCGTTCTCGTAGGGAGACGGGAGTGGTTCCATAGTGGTGTATCGATATGGTGAATATGTGGACTCGTGTGCGCCACCTCAAAAGAGTTACTTGCAGTCGTAGTTCAGGATAGCCACCGAGTCAAAGCTGGCTTGCTGCAGTTAAACCCCACCATCCCCTTGTTGAAAATGATGCATATGTAGTTAGTTCTGATGTAAGTCTTGCTGGGTACATTTGTACTCACGTTTGCCTATTTTATGTTTTTGCAGTGAGACTTCAGTCTCGCTAGTAGTTCCGCGTGGACTTCGACGTTTAGCTTGTTACCTCAGCTACGATCTTGTGCCCTCGGCAGGATCTGGTAGATAGTCAGGCTTCTTAGCCTTTTTCATTTATAGATGTCTGTACTCAGACATGATAGCTTCCGCTTGTGCTTTGATTTGTATGCTCTGAATGTTGGGTCATGAGACTCATGTTTGTAATATCTCGCTCCCCGGAGCCTTTTGAATAAAATACTTGAGTCGTAGAGTCATGTTGTGATGCCATGTTGTATTTGCACATATCGAGCATATTGTGTGTATGATATTGAAATGCTTGGTATGTGTGGGATCTGACTATCTAGTTGTTTATCTTTAGTAGCCTCTCTTACCGGGAAATGTCTCCTAGTGCTTCCACTGAGCCATGGTAGCTTGCTACTGCTCCGGAACACTTAGGCTGGCCGGCATGTGTCCTTCTTCGTTCCTGTGTCTGAACCCTTGGGGAAATGTCACGCGATGAATACCGGAGTCCTGTTAGCCCGCTACAGCCCGGTTCACCGGAGTCCTGCTAGCCCAGTGCTACAGCCTGGATTCACTCGTTGATGACCGACACGTTCGATGCTGGGTCATGGATGCCTGTCCCTATAAGTTTGTGCCACTTTGGGTTTACGACTAGCCATGTCAGCCCGGGCTCCTTATCATATGGATGCTAGCGACATTATCATATACGTGTGCCAAAAGGCGCAAATGGTCTGGGACAAAGGTAAGGCGACACCCGTGGGGATACCGTGCGTGACACCGCAAAGTGATATGAGGTGTTACATGCTAGATCGATGTGACATTGAGTCGGGGTCCTGACATTGTGAGAGAGCCATCAGCACGTGCCAACACTTACACTACTCATTCTCTGAGAGAGAACCACATACTCATGTGTTGGTACAAAGACATTCCAATCCAACCACAAGAATCTTGATCTCTAGCCTTCTCCAAGTTGCTTTCCACTCAAATTCTCTTTCCACCATAGCCAAATCTGTGAGAGAGAGTTGAGTGGTGGGGAGACTATAATTTGAAGCACAAGAGAAGGAGTTCATCATCAACACACCATCTATTACCTTTTGGAGAGTGGTGTCTCCTAGATTGGTTAGGTGTCACTTGGGAGCCTTTGTCAAGATTGTGGAGTTGAACCAATGAGTTTGTAAGGGCAAGGAGATCACCTACTTTGTGAAGATCTATCCAAGTAAGGCAAGTCCTTCGTGGGTGATGGCCATGGTGGGATAGACAAGGTTGCTTCTTTGTGGACCCTTCGTGGGTGGATCCCTCCGTGGACTCGTGCAACCGTTACCCTTCGTGGGTTGAAGTCCCCATCAACGTGGATGTACGATAGCACCACCTATCGGAACCACGCCAAAAATCTCTGTGTCCACATCGCGTTTTCCTTCTCGAAACCCTTCCCTTTACCTTCATGTGCAATGTTTTACTTTCCGCTGCTACACTCATAGAATTGCATGTGTAGGTTGATTGCTTGACTTGTGCTAAGTTGCTAAAATCTGCCAAGACTTAAAATTGGGAGAAGGCTAGGTTTTTATTTGGTCAAGTAGTCTAATCACCCCACCTCTAGACCTACTTTCGATCCTACAATAATTATGTCGGATGGCATTCATCATGCAACAATTATAACATAGGGTGACATAGAACTAGCTCCAATTCAACAATATAGTGTGGGCATGTATTCCGAATACAGTCATATGCGCTTATGGAAAAGAACTTGCATGACATCTTTGTCCTACCCTCCCGTGGCAGCGGGGTCCTATTGGTAACCAAGGGATATTAAGGCCTCCTTTTAATAGAGTACTAGACCAAAGCCTTAACACTTAGTGAATACATGAACTCCTCAAACTACAGTCATCACCGGGAAGTGTCCGGACTATTATCGCTCCGGGGTTGCCGGATCATGACACGTAGTAGGCGACTAAAACTTACAAGATCGGATTAAGGAAACAAATATATTCATGAAAACATAATAGGTTCAGATCTTAAATCATGGAACTCGCGTCCTACTAACAAGTATTAAGCATGGCAAAGTCATAGCAACATCAATCTTAGAACATAGTTGATACTAGGGATCAAACCCTAACAAAACTAACTCGATTACATGGTAAATCTCATCCAACCCATCACCGTCCAGCAAGCCTACGATGGGATTACTCACGCACAACGGTGAGCATCATGAAATTGGTGATGGAGGATGGTTTATGATGATGACGGTGATGATTTCCCCTCTCTGGAGCCCCGAACGGACTCCAGATCTGCCCTCCCGAGGAAGAACAGGAGGTGGCAGTGGCTCCGTATCATAAAGCGCGATGAATCCTTCTCTCTGGTTCCCCCCCCCCCCGAACGTGAATATATCGATTTGGAGTTGAGGTCGGTGGAGGTCTATGGGACCCACAAGACCAGAGGGCGCGCCCCAGGGGGGTGGGTGCACCCTCCACCCTTGTGGTCAGGGTGTGGGTGTCGGTGTCAAAACCGGCGGATCTCGGGTAGGGGGTCCCGAACTATGCATCTAAGGCTAATGGTAACAGGAGGCGGGGGACACGATGTTTACCCAGGTTCGGGCCCTCTCGATGGAGGTAATACCCTACTTCCTGCTTGATTGATCTTGATGATATGAGTATTACAAGAGTTGATCTACCACAAGATCGTCGAGGCTAAATCCTAGAAGCTAGCCTATGATTATGATTGTTGTTCTTGTCCTACGGACTAAACCCTCCAGTTTATATAGACACCGAACGGGGCTAGGGTTACACAGAGTCGGTTACAGAGAAGGAGATCTACATATCCAAATTGCCAAGCTTGCCTTCCACGCAAAGGAGAGTCCCACCCAGACACGGGACGAAGTCTTCAATCTTGTATCTTCATAGTCCAACAGTCCGGACAAAGTATATAGTCCAGCTGTCCGAGGACCCCCTAATCTAGGACTCCCTCAGTAGCCCCTGAACCAGGCTTCAATGATGATGAGTCCGGCACGCAGATTGTCTTCGGCATTGCAAGGCGGGTTCCTTATCCAAATACTCCATAGACGATTTTAAACACCAGGATTGTGTCCGGCTCTGCAAAACAATTTCCACATACCACCGTAGAGAGCACAATACCCCACAAATCTAATCTGCTAACAACTTTTCACAGCGCGACATCACGCCCCGGCCCGGTCATTATTCGAACTGTTTTCTCAACCTGCAGCCACACATATTGTGAGGCGGTTTCCTTGGCACATCTTGTCGAAGCAGAGATCGTGTCCCCTTATTACAGGATTCTCATCAATACGGGTGTGGGTAACCCAACCGCGCCATCAATCGCGGGGCTTGGGAAATAAGCAATTTTATGGGGCAAGTGGGGAGGCACACAGTTTCTACTGCCTTTATAAAGAGATAAGGATTCCACTTTATCACCCATGCCTTCTTCTTCCCCTGCTCATCCATTCTTGTACGCTCAAGCTCCAGCGCCCAAGTTCTCACCTTCTCCGCAAAGCCATTCCAAGCATGTCCGGAGCGGGAGGCAAGTGGATGGCCTCCTCCGTTACGGAGGAGGAAATTATGAAGCTCCGGGAAGCCGGATACCTGGCCGCGGACATCGCGCACCGGCTCCCGGACGCAGGGCAGATTATCCCTACTCCGGAACCCCACGAGAGGGTGGTATTCCTTGCTCACTTTGTCCGCGGACTAGGATTCCCCCTCCACCCATTTGTCAGCGGGATTATGTTTTACTACGGCCTAGATTTCCATGATCTGGCCCCCAATTTTATCCTCAACATCTCGGCGTTTATCCTCGCGTGCGAGGCCTTCCTCCGCATTACGCCCCACTTCGGCCTATGGCTGAAGACCTTCAACATGAAGCCGAAGGTGGTGGTCAGCCAGCAAGCGGAGTGCGGAGGCACCATGGTGGGCAAGATGCCCAATGTCACCTGGCCTGAAGGCTCCTATGTGGAGACCGTAAAGGGGTGGCAATCGGGGGGGTACTACATCACCGAGCCGCGCGACACCAACTGGGCGGCGGCCCCCAAATTTCGATCCGGCGTCCCCATGCGGCTCACCTCATGGAAAAAGAAGGGCCTACCCTGGGGCTCATCGGTGGAGCTGACCGGACTCTAGACCTGTATCAAAAATAAGATAAGCAAGAAAATCAAGCTTGTCAACATGGTCCAGGTCATGCTCTTCCGCCGGATCCTCCCGTGTCAAAGACGGGCTTTTAATATGTGGGAGTTCGACCCGGCCGAACACCAGATGCTGCGAGAACTCTTCGACATGATGCACGAAGACGTCTGGAAGGTGTTGTTCAAGGTCACCGAGGTACCACCGCCCATAGCCAAAGATCATGGACTCAGCGCAAAGCGCCCCGCCAATCCGGTAAGTTTTTACATTTTGCAAGATGTGCTCTTCCCCAGTATATCCATGGGAGGAATCTAAGCCTCCATGCCAATTTAATAGGACTGGGTAGCGATAGCAGAGCGGATTGACTGTCCGGCTCCGCTACCCGAAGATCAAGCATCGCCTCTCTTAACTGAGATGTTGTTCCCGATGCCCTATAAGGTGCCGGAGAAGAAGTCCAAGAAGAAGGCCATGGGGACCAGGAAAGGTCTCCGACGCAAGGTTCCAATGACGATGAGGAGGAGGAAGAGGAAATCCCTCCCCCAACCAGGGGGGAGAAGAAAAGGAAGGCCGCCTGTAGGACCTTGAGAAGAGGTGTCTAGAGGGGGGGGGTGATTAGACACTAAGTACCAAAGTTGCAGTTTTTAACCTTTTAAAGTTTAAGTGGAGTTTAGGCACAAGTTTAACATTCACAACACATATCAAGCAAGCATGCGAAGAGTGTATGAGCAGCGAAAGTAAAGCATGCAACTTGCAAGAATGTAAAGGGAAGGGTTTGGAGGATTCAAATGCAATTGGAGACACGGATGTTTTTGGCGTGGTTCTGATAGGTGGTGCTATCATACATCCACGTTGAAGGAGACTTCAACCCACGAAGGGTAACGGTTGCGCAAGTCCATGAAGGGCTCCACCCACGAAGGGTCCGTGAAGAAGCAACCTTGTCTATCCCACCATGGCCATCGCCCACGAAGGACTTGCCTCACTAGCGGTAGATCTTCACGAAGTAGGCGATCTCCTTGCCCTTACAAACTCCTTGGTTCAACTCCACAATCTTGTCGGAGGCTCCCAAGTGACACCTAGCCAATCTAGGAGACACCACTCTCCAAGAAGTAACAAATGGTGCATTGATGATGAACTCCTTGCTCTTGTGCTTCAAATGATAGTCTCCCCAACACTCAGCTCTCTCTCATAGGATTTGGATCTGGTGGAAAGAGGATTTGAGTGGAAAGCAACTTGGGGAAGGCTAGAGATCAAGATTCATATGGTAGGAATGGAATATCTTGGCCTCAACACATGAGTAGGTAGTTCTCTCTCAGAAATAGGATGCTGGAAGTGTAGGTTCAGTATGATGGCTCTCTCCACGAATGAAGAGGAGGTGGAGGGGTATATATAGCCTCCACACAAAATCTAACCGTTACACACAATTTGCCAAACTCGGTGGGACCGAATTGAGAAACTTGGTCGGACCGATTCAACAAATCTAGTGACTGTTAGGATTTTTGGTGGGACCGAAATGCAACTCGGTAGGACCGATATGGCTAGGGTTAGGGCATAACGTAATCTCGGTGAGACCGGTTACACAAACTCGGTGAGACCAATTTTGGTGATTAGCTAACCAAAGAGTTGGTCAGGCAAACTCGGTTGGACCGATTACTCAAACTCGGTGGGACCGATTTTGGTAATGAGTCAACCAAAAAGTTTGCATTGTAATCTCGGTAGTACCGATTGCTCAAACTCGGTGAGACCGATTTTGATAATGGACATACACAGAGAGATTACAATCCCATCTCGGTGAGACCGAGATCCCTATTGGTGAGACCGATTTGCCTAGGGTTTGTGGCAGTGGCTAAGACATCCAAACTTGGTGGCGCTGGATAGGAAGAATCCATGGGGCCGAGTTTGACTTTAGGTTTAGGACAAAAGTGTGGAAGTGAGAAAGTAGTTGAGGGTATTTGGAGCATATCACTAAGCACTTGAAGCAAGAGGCTCATTAAGCAACACCTCATCCCTCCTTGATAGTATTGGCTTTTCCTATAGACTACTAAAATGTAAAATGAAGAGTCTTGAGCTTGAAGCTTGAGCCAATCCTTTGTCCTTAGCATCTTGAAGGAGTTCCCACATCCTTTAGTCCATGCCACTCCATTGTTGAACTTATCTGAAACATACTAGATAAAAGTGTTAGTCCAACAAGAGATATCTTGACATTAATTACCAAAACCACCTAGGGAGCACTTGTGCTTTCAATCTCCCCCTTTTTGGTAATTGATGACAACATACATCAAAGCTTTAGATAAAGATATAAAGAATAGCAAGTAAAGCTCTGGAAAGACATGTAACAAGCATAGGCTCCCCCTACATGTATGCAATCATGTCAATATGAAATATAGAATCATGTGATAGCATAACCATGATAGAGCAGGCAATGTGTTACATGTATCTTGGCCATATGCATCAGAGCAAAAAGTATTATAGGAAATACCTTCATGTCCAAGAGTCCTTGCAAACAGTATGTACATCAGCAAGAATTCCTCATACACATTATTGTGATGCATATACTTACCTTGTAGTCTTGAGTTGGCTTAGGATGGAATGAACCTGTGTAAACAAGGTTAGATAACACATATACATGTACTAGCCAGAGCAACCAGAAGAAACGACAAGAATACCAAGACTAGGATGACATGTAGAGAGTGAGTACTAAGTACTACATTGGATTAGACATGTCCCCAAGAGTAAAGATATGCAATGAATTTGAATGATTTCTTTCCCTTAGATGTCTTGCTCCCCTTGAATCTAGCATGGGATACTGGGAGAAGATAGGGAACAGAAAATCAGAGCTGAAAGATATAAATGAACAGAGCTAATGCAAACTAATGCAAATAAGCACATATGAACATGTCTTTCCCCTCAAGAAGACACGTGGCATCTCTCCTCTTGAACACCAAGCATCTGGGATCCTTGAGAAATACATTCTACTAGTATTCTCTCCCCCTGGAGATCTCTCTCTCCCCCTGAGAAGGTGATACTCTCTCTCTGATGTGATCTCTCTCTCTCTAAATGATAAGCTTTGATGTGATCTCTCTCTCCCCCTTTGACATCAATTTCCAAGAAGGGCTTGATAAAGATGTAATCTCTCTCTCCCCCTGAGGAATTTGTCGTGAATGGGTTTGATCCTTGAGTCACAACATAAAGCAATGATTAAAAATGTGATGCTTGTAGAGGACAAGATTCATTGAGTGGAGCTGGATCAGAAGAAACACAGAATAAGTGGCAAACTGTTTTTCCTATTGTGAAACCGGTGGCACCGAGTGGTATGCTTCGGTGGTACCGAAAGTTTTCGGTTGGACCAAAAATAACAAATCGGTGTAACCGAGTTCATCGCAGAGGAAACACTTGTCACCTCAGCTCACTAGACTAATAAGATCTCACAAAGATTTGCAAGGAATTTACTGAATGATATGCAAGGAATTGGATGCAGAAAATGCAGAGCAAACGGAAAGGAATCTAGACGAAGTTTTTTTTGTTTGAAAGGGGAAACACATATGCATGAGACAAATGCAAAAACACAGAAGAGAACACAAGAGAACTTCATCTAGAGATGGTCGGCGACAAAGTCACCTATGTTAGAGTATATTGACTTAGGAGTCAAGTGAGATCACTTGATCATAGGTCATACTCATCGTTTAAGCTCAAAATGGGGTTGCCATTTTTCGTTTAAGCATCTTGATGTATTCACATCTTGTCGAGTTGCTTTAGCTCATGACTTGGAGTAAAGCTCCTCTAAGATGGAATAACATACCTTGGTTGGTGGTGTTGACCATGTAGTTGAACTTGTGTGGGTTGCTCAAGGTTGATGTAGCTCATCGAGAGTTGGAGCACCACTTGGAATTTGAGTCCATCTACCTACATGGGTTAGTTCATGCAAGGAAGAGCACTTGCGTATCCAACAATGACAATCATGAAGCTCAACATAGAATTTTTCAAAGGATATGTTTAAATGGTTTTGTGCTTCCTTGGCTTCAACCACCTTGTGTAGAGACTTGGTGATGTAGAGATTGATCAAGATATGAGTAGGTTACAATCTCATGGAATTTGATTCAATCAAGAACCTACATGGGTTATATAACATGCAAGATACAAATATATCCAAGACACAAGATTTTCATCATAAGAGAAATATCAATGATTAGTCATAAGCTCATGTCTTGCATGTATCCAATGGAGTTTCTACTCCAAGTTTGAAGCATCAATGATGTTCAATTCTCCTCTTAACCTGCAAAACACTTTCTCATCAAGAGGTTTAGTGAATATATCCGCTAATTTCTTTTCGGTGCGAACATGCTTAAGATCAATGTCACCCTTAGCAACATGATCTTGAATGAAATGATGATGAACTTCAATATGCTTAGTTCGAGAATGTTGCACAGGATTATGACCAATTTTGATAGCACTTTCATTGTCACAAAGCAATGGAACATATTTCACATATATCCCATAATCTTTAAGAGTTTGGGTCATCCAAAGTAATTGAGCACAACATGAACCAGCGGCAATGTATTCCGCTTCGGCAGTGGATAAGGATACCGAGTTTTGTTTCTTGGAAGACCAAGACACAAGAGATCTACCAAGAAATTGACAAGTACCTGAAGTGGACTTTCTATCAACCTTGTCTCCGGCATAGTCCGAGTCGGAGTATCCAACAAGATCGAAAGAGGCCCTCTTAGGATACCAAATGCCAAAATTTGGTGTATGGATTAAGTATCTCACTATCCTTTTCACGGCCTTAAGATGACATTCTTTAGGAGCAGCTTGATATCGTGCACACATGCACACACTTAGCATAATATCGGGACGTGAAGCACATAGATATAAAAATGAACCAATCATAGAGCGATAAACCTTTTGGTCAACCGGTTCATCATCTTTGGTTAAGTCAAGATGTCCACTAGTAGGCATGGGTGTAGTCATACCTTTGCATTCTTGCATATTGAACTTCTTGAATAAGTCCTTGGTGTACTTCGTTTGAGAGACAAAAGTACCTTCCTTAGTTTGCTTGATTTGCAAACCAAGAAAGAATTTGAGTTCACTCATCATAGACATCTCAAACTTCTTCGACATTAGCTTCCCAAACTTTTCACTAAAATGAGGGTTAGTTGAACCAAATATAATATCATCAACATAGATTTGGCACACAAAGAGTTCACCATTAACCCTTTTAGTAAAAAGTGTTGAATCAATTTTCCCAATTTCAAAGCCTTTTTCAATAAGGAACTTGGTCAAGCATTTATACCATGCTCTAGGAGCTTGTTTAAGACCATAAAGAGCTTTGTGAAGTTTGTAAACATGATTGGGTTTCTTAGGATTGACAAAGCCGGGAGGTTGCTTAACATAAACTTCCTCCTCTATTTCACCATTTAGAAAAGCACTTTTAATGTCCATTTGGTACAAGGTGATATCATGGTGATTAGCATAGGCAAGTAAGATGCGAATGGACTCAAGTCTAGCAATGGGGGCGTAAGTCTCACCATAGTCCATACCTTCGACTTGCGTGTAGCCTTGGGCGACGAGATGTGCTTTGTTGTGAACTACTTGTCCATCTTCATCTTGCTTGTTGCAAAACACCCATTTGGTACCGATGATGTTGTGGTTGTTGTTGGGCTTCTCAACCAATGTCCAAACTTGGTTCCTCTCAAAGTTGTGTAGCTCTTCATGCATAGCATTTATCCAATCCGATCTTCCAATGCTTCTTCAACCTTCATAGGTTCAATTCTAGATATGAAAGAATAGTTTTCACAAAAGTTAGCTAAACGAGTTTTAGAGCAAGTGATTCTCCCGGTTTGAATGTCATTGTAGATTTTCTCGATGGGATGATCTTTAGCAATTCTTGCTCAACCTCGTGAAAGCTTTTGCTTGGGTCTTCGTTGAACATCTTCTTCATCTTGTTCTTCTTCTTGGCCTTCATTGTTGGCGTTGTCGTTCTCTTGTCGTGGTGGAGAAGGAGGTTGTTGATGTTCATCTTGATGCACTTCCTCGTTTCCTTCATCTTGGTGTGTCCCACTTGTGGATGCTTCTGTATCAACTCTTGGTTCACCTTGTCGTGAAGTAGAAGCTTCCACTTGGATGGACGAGGTACTCTCCTTCACCTCCGTTGGACGGACCTTGCCAATAGACAAGTCCTGGATTGCTTCCGAAGGATCTTTGTCTCCTACATCAATTGGCAATTGCTCTACTTGCGAGCCGTTAGATTCATCAAACTTCACATCTACTGTCTCCTCAACCTTTCGGGTGAAATTGTTGTAGACACGGTAAGTGTGAGAGTTTGAGCCATAACCTAGTAGGAAACCTTCATGGGACTTAGGAGCAAATTTAGAACGACGATGCTTATCAAGAATGTAGAACTTTGAGCCGAATACCCGAAAGTATCCAACTTTGGGTTTGTTACCGGTAAGGAGCTCGTATGCCGTCTTGCCGAGTAGCTTGTGAAGATACAAGCGATTTGTTGCATGACAAGCTGTCTCAACCGCTTCTGCCCAAAAGTGCTTCGGCGTCTTGTACTCATCAAGCATCGTTCTCGCCATTTTGATGAGCGTCCGGTTCTTCCTCTCAACAACTCTAATTTGTTGAGGTGTGTACGTAGCCGAGAACTCGTGTGAAATCCCTTCTTCGTCAAGAAAGGTGTCCACATTTGCGTTCTTGAACTCCGTTCCGTTGTCGCTGCGAACCTTCTTGATCTTCACTTCAAATTTATTTTGGGCCTTCCTAGCGAAGTTTTTGAAGATCTTTTGGACCTGCGATTTATCATCGAGAAAGAACACCCACGTAAATATGGAAAAATCATCAACTATAACTAGACCAAAAGAATTTCCACCGAGACTCTTGTAAGAGTTGGGACCAAAGAGATCCATATGAAGTAGCTCGAGTGGCCTCTTTGTGGTCATGATGTTCTTCACGAGATGCCTTCCTCCAACCTGTTTACCTGCTTGACAAGCACTACAAAGTCTATTCTTATCAAATATGACATCGTTAACACCAAGGATATGATTTCCTTTAATAAGCTTGTCAAGGTTTCGCATACCAACATGACCTAGTTGTCTATGCCATAACCAACCTTTTGAGGATTTAGCAATGAAGCAAGTTTTAGGTTGCGCCTTTTTAGTGAAATCAACAATGTATAGATCACATCTACGTATACCGGTAAAGACCATTTTATGATTGTCTCGACGAAACACTTGGCAATCAACTTCAGTAAATAGGACATTGAAACCGAAATCAGCAAGTCTAGATACTGAAAGTAAGTTGTATCCAAGAGATTCAACGAGCAAGACATTTTGTATGGAGCTATCATGTGATATGGCCACCTTACCGAGGCCAACCACCTTACCCTTTGAGTTGTCACCGAAAGTGACATACTTTCGAGGACTACCATTATCAGCAAGCTCACGAAACATGTCTTTATCTCCGGTCATGTGATCGGTACATCCACTATCAAGAACACATTCCTTTCCTCCTGACATATATCCCCGAAGATTTGCCATAAGACCAAAATGGCTCATTGCATCATGAAGATTGAAGTCACTATCATCATCCTCATCATAGTATCCATGTTCAACATCGTCATGTGGTGGATCAAATCCTAGAGAGGGTGATTCGTTAGAGTGAGTTTGACAATGATCTTGTCTATGAATTTTTATAGCTTCGGAAATAATGTCACTAATAATTCCAACATTTCCTTTGGCACGCATAAGGTTTGCAAGCTCAAATAGACGATCAGCAAACATAGGATCGCTAGTATTCATTTTACTCAAAGCAATAGACTTATGGAGAATTTCATCTAGATTTTTCAATGAATAATCTGGAAATCGTTCCTCAAGAAATTTCCATGTAGTATAGGCACACTTAAAAGTAGGCAAACATCCAATCAAGTTTCTAGGCAATCCTCTAATGATAAGTTCGGCAGTTCTAAGATTCCTAACCACGTCAATTGACTCATCATGGGTTGGATGCATAGGGTCAACATAAGGTGCACAAGGGCTAGCAATGTACTTGTTCAAATGATATTGATTGAAAATTACAAGCATCTCATTTTTCCACTCATGAAAATACTCTCCATCAAGAATAGGCACTCTATGTCTAAGACTCCCCAAAGTAGACTCATCCATCTTCCTCCAATGGTGATTAAACCAAGGCAATGGAGACCAATGCTCTGATACCACTTGTAGGATCTTGAGAAGAGGTGTCTAGAGGGGGGGTGATTAGACACTAAGTACCAAAGTTGCAGTTTTTAACCTTTTAAAGTTTAAGTGGAGTTTAGGCACAAGTTTAACATTCACAACACATATCAAGCAAGCATGCAAAGAGTGTATGAGAAGCGGAAAGTAAAGCATGCAACTTGCAAGAATGTAAAGGGAAGGGTTTGGAGGATTCAAACGCAATTGGAGACACGGATGTTTTTGGCGTGGTTCCGATAGGTGGTGCTATCGTACATCCACGTTGATGGAGACTTCAACCCACGAAGGGTAACGGTTGCGCGAGTCCACGGAGGGCTCCACCCACGAAGGGTCCACGAAGAAGCAACCTTGTCTATCCCACCATGGCCGTCGCCCACGAAGGACTTGCCTCACTAGCGGTAGATCTTCACGAAGTAGGCGATCTCCTTGCCCTTACAAACTCCTTGGTTCAACTCCACAATCTTGTCGGAGGCTCCCAAGTGACACCTAGCCAATCTAGGAGACACCACTCTCCAAGAAGTAACAAATGTTGCGTTGATGATGAACTCCTTGCTCTTGTGCTTCAAATGATAGTCTCCCCAACACTCAACTCTCTCTCATAGGATTTGGATCTGGTGGAAAGAGGATTCGAGTGGAAAGCAACTTGGAGAAGGCTAGAGATCAAGATTCATATGGTAGGAATGAAATATCTTGGCCTCAACACATGAGTAGGTAGTTCTCTCTCACAAATAGGATGCTGGAAGTGTAGGTTCAGTCCGATGGCTCTCTCCATGAATGAAGAGGAGGTGGAGGGGTATATATAGCCTCCACACAAAATCTAACCGTTACACACAATTTGCCAAACTAGGTGGGACCGAATTGAGAAACTCGGTCGGACCGATTTAGAAAATCTAGTGACCGTTAGGATTTTTGGTGGGGCTGAAATGCAACTCGGTAGGACCGATATGGTTAGGGTTAGGGCATAACGTAATCTCGGTGAGACCGGTTACACAAACTCGGTGAGACCAATTTTGGTGATTAGCTAACCAGAGAGTTGGTCAGGCAAACTCGGTTGGACCGATTACTCAAACTCGGTGGGACCGATTTTGGTAATGAGTCAACCAGAAAGTTTGCATTGTAATCTCGGTAGTACCGATTGCTCAAACTCGGTGAGACCGATTTTGATAATGGACATACACAGAGAGATTACAATCCCATCTTAGGAGTTCCCACATCCTTTGGTCCATGCCACTCCATTGTTGAACTTATCTGAAACATACTAGATGAAAGTGTTAGTCCAACAAGAGATATGTTGACATTAATTACCAAAACCACTTAGGGAGCACTTGTGCTTTCACCGCCCCATCTAGGGAAGCCGGAGGGTCCAAGAAGGGAAAGACCATCCCTCCGGACCACTCCACCACAGCCACCTACATCGACGAGGAGTGGTTGCCCAGGGACAAGCCCCTGGCGAAGTCGTAAGTATCTGGACACTACAATACTTCTGGTTCATTTTTCTTTATTGCTCCTTATCATGCCAATCATACTCGTGCAGTACGACCAAAGCCCACATCGACGTATCCTCCTCGGATGGGTCTTTGGGCTAGTCGGCGATGAACAGTGATTCCATCCTGGTGGCCACCTCCCCCCGGCCCGTGGACGACATCGAGGTGTTGTGTCAGAGGATACCGGGCCAGGTGGAGACAATTCTAGAGACGCCCCAAGGCGAAATCCCAGACGCCGGGCACATGGGGGGGGGAGACCCCCATGGATGCTGAGGACGGGGGCCGGAACAAGTCTGGCCCCCAGCCAGATACTACACCGGAACCCGCAGTGGTTTTGGATTCGGGCAGGCCGCCTCTCTCTAAGGTGGGCGAGCCGCCCGTGCTGATGACCTTTGTCCCACCAGAGGCATCGAACAACTTGTTGGAAGCGCTTCATGGCGCTTCCATTGACGAAGAGCATCGCACCATCATGAGCGCGGTGATTGAGAAGGTTCGGTCCACCAAAAGCAGATTGACCGAAGCCTGTGCCAGCCTCCTAACAGGCTTTGAGGTAAGTAATCAAATTATTAGAAAATATCATAGCATAGAAAGTAGCCCCTGATGCTCTGTTTGGTGTTCGTAAAGAAAGGCCTAACAGAGGATCAAAAAACATCCACAGGAGTCTAATAAGAATATGTCTATGTGAATAAGCAGGCGTCACTGCTGGCCGATGCCGCTCGCACTGTGGAGGTCTCCGGACTGAAGCAGGACCTGGAGCGGACCGAGGGAGAGCTCAGCCTCGTGAAGAGGAAGCTCGAGGAGAACAAAGGTACATAGTACCCTGTCTGTATATTGATAAAGAAAAAATGGTTTGAACTCATGAAAACGTCATGAACTTTAATAGGGGCCACGATCGAAGTGGCGGCCCTTAAAAAGGCGCTGACCAAGGCCGAAGACAAAGTGGCCAAGGAGCACACCGAGCACGAGAAGCAAGCGGCCCGGGTCGACGAGGTCCAGCAAAAGCTCCGGGATTTCGTCAAGAAATATGAGTCCCTGGAGCGTGACTCTAAGACACAAGAGTCCGAGCTCGCGAAGCCCCTCCAGAGCGCACAAGATGCCAAGGCTGAAGCCCAAAAGGCCCTCCAGGAGGTTCAGGCGGCCAAGAAGATAGCAGCGGTAAGGCTTTCAATATGTAAAGCAAGCATGTGAAGGAGACTTTCCTTTTACTTACACGAATTCGGAGCTCTCCAGGAGCATTCGCAGATGTACCACGCAACATATCAAATGCCGCGGAGTTCTACCGGGCCGAAGAAGGGAGCTTGACGGAGAAGTTGTTCTGGTCCTAGTATATTGGCGCCGAACACCCGATGCCCCTGAGCGACCAGCTGAAGCAACTGGTCGAACTGCACAGGGCGGCCGAACTAGCCATGAAGGATCTCATAGTCCGGATGTGGCCTGCCGAGCCCCTGCCCAGCAGCTACTTTGGCCTGGTAAAGTGGCTTGTGAATGCTTGCCCGAGGCTTGAAGTCATAAAGCGGTCCATCTGCATTGAAGGTGCGCGCAGGGCCTTCACCCGTGCGAAAGTGCACTGGGCGAAAATGGATGCCGAGAAGCTGGTGACGGAGGGGCCACCGAAGGGCAAGGAGCACCGCCACCCCGAGAAGTATTATGATGGTGTTATGAAGGGCGCCCGCCTTGTGGCGGAGGAATGTGCGAATGACGTAATATTTGAATGAATATACTCATCTGATACTATAATATGAAAACAAGTTCATGTGCGCTATATAACGCTTGTTAATTTAAAATATTACCTTCTGTGCGGCCGTTTATAAAATCTGAGAGTTGGCCAGTCGTCGGCTTCTGCCCCCATGTAACTAGTACTAGGGTGTTCAAGATCAATCTAAACACTCTTTATCCAAATTTTTGGTCCTTTAAGGAGGGGTTTAGCGTAACGAACAAGGCAATCGGACTATATAGCTTTATCACTCTCACTTAGCCATAGAAGTCTATAATTTTAAATTTCGGCGTAGCCCCTGGTATTCGGAAGGCCGAACTTGGGGCGCTATACACGCCTAAATCGGACAAGCCCGATTCCTCGCCCAAAGCGGAAAAATCTTTAAGGATTTTGAGACCTCTCGAACAGCGACCAACTCTCGCCGCATCATGACAGTCAGTTTTCGGCATTCTCTACTGAGGTGCTCATTCGGAAGAACCGGGACACAATCGTAGTAGTTCTCCCTGCGCTATCTTAGCCGATATAGCGTAACGTAAGGTACCAAAACATGGGAGCCGGGCAAACCCAACTATTGACCCAAGACATGATACGGAGCTGATGCATATTGTGCTATAAGTTCGGGGTGCCGCACTGTCGAAAGTGTTCAGACTTTTTCTTGCCGTGTTATGGGGTACACGAAAGCCCCTGGCAAACTGAACGTACCAGAATGTACGGATGCGATTTGTAATAAATAAATATGTAAGTAAAAAAGGAGGACTAAATGTAATAATAAGATGATGTTGTACATTATTTTCCATTGTTATGTGAATGATACGCCAAGGCGTATGTATACAAGTAGTGCGATAAGTAGAGTAGGACTATTTGACATGTCCTAACCAAGAGTGAGCTGCGTATGGGTATGTAAAACAGGTATAGCGATCATTATAAGAGACCACTTGGGGATTCCCTTGTACAAGAAAGCTCCTTGCCACCTTGGTGTCTCTGTCCCGTGCTAGGTCCGGTAATCAAACTATCAGATGATCCTCCGGAAAATAGGGACCTGAAAGAAAGAAAAGTGTTAAGGTATACAGGTCCTGGGGCGGTTGAGCCGCGTTGTGGGACGTATTGTAGTTGTCCCTCCGCCTAAACCCATGGTATTTTAAGTGTGTAATTATGTACGCACGGCACAAATTTCACCGCTTGACTGGGACTAGGATGCAGGCCGAATTGCTAGACGAGCTCTGGTCGTGCCGGACGATCCTGTTGCAGGGTACTCCGGACTCGCTTGACAGTGTCCGGAGGCTTTATTGCCGAATTTGAGGTCTTCCTAAGAAGGCTGCTCTGTACTTCTGCTGCGAGGGCCGCAGTGTGCTCTTTTGTGCGAAGGGAGCGTTCTGTGTTTCCATTGACCGTTATAACCCCGCGAGGTCCTGGCATCTTGAGCTTGAGGTACGCATAGTGTGGTACCACATTGAATTGAGAAAATGCAGTTCGTCCTAGTAGTGCATGATAACCACTACGGAAGGGGACGATATCGAAGATTAACTCCTCGCTTCGGAAGTTGTCCAGAGATCCGAAGACTACTTCCAGTGTGATTGAGCCCGTACAATAGGCTTCTACACCTGGTATGACACCTTTAAAGGTGGTTTTGGTGGGTTTGACACTTGAGGGATCGATGCCCATTTTGCACATTGTGTCCTGATAAAGCAGGTTCAGGCTCCTGCCACCGTCCATAAGGACTCGTGTGAGGTGGAATCCATCAATGATTGGATCAAGGACCAATGCGGCCGAACTGCCATGACGGATACTGGTAGGATGGTCCCTGCGATTGAAAGTGATCGGACAAGAAGACGATGGGTTGATCTTTGGGGCGACTGGCTCCATCGCATAGACGTCCCTTAGTGCACGCTTCCATTCCCGCTTGGGAATATGGGTTGCGTATATCATGTTCACCATTTTCACCTGGGGAGGAAATTTCTTCTGTCCTCCTGTGTTCGGCGGCCGGGGCTCCTCGTCGTCATCGCTATGCAACACATTTTCCTTGTTTTCGGCATTCAACTTGCTGGCCTGTTTGAACACCCAGCATTCTCTGTTGGTGTGGTTGGCTGGTTTATCGGGGGTGCCGTGAATTTGACACGAGTGATCGAGTATGCGGTCCAGATTGGACGGGCCCGGATTGTTTCTTTTGAATTGCTTTTTCCGCTGACTGGATTTAGAGCCACTGAATCTGGCGTTGATTGTCATGTCTTCGGCGTTGTCGCCATTGTTTCGACGCTTGTGTCTGCTGCGTCGAGGCTTGCCGCTGCTATCTCTGGCATCTGAAGTGTCAGGATTTCTTGATGTGCTATGTCTGCGAGCCAGCCAGCTGTCCTCACCCGCGCAAAAGTGGGTCATGAGTGTCATGAGGGCTGCCATGGACTTCGGCTTCTCTTGGCCGAGGTGTCGGGCGAGCCATTCATCGCGGATGTTATGCTTAAAGGCCGCTAGGGCTTTGGCATCCGGACAGTCGACAATTTGGTTATTTTTAGTGAGGAACCGAGTCCAGAATTTTCTGGCCGACTCTTCGGGCTGTTGGTTATGTGACTTAAGTCATCAGCATCCGGTGGTCGCACATAAGTGCCTTGGAAGTTCTCAAGGAATGCATCTTCCAGGTTTTCCCAACTGCCAATGGAGTTTGCCGGCAGGCTATTCAGCCAATGCCGAGCCGGTCCTTTGAGCTTTAGTAGGAGGTACTTCATGGCATGTAGATCATCACCGCAGGCCATGTGAATGTGGAGAAGGAAATCTTCAATCCATAACACGGGGTCTGTTGTACCATCGTATGATTCAATATTCACGGGTTTAAACCCTTCTGGGAATTCATGATCCATTACTTCGTCAGTAAAGCATAGTGGGTGTGCGGCGCCTCTATGCCGGGCTATAACACAATGCAGCTCGAATGAGTCTGATCTGTTGTATTCGGCCCGGCCGGATTTGTATTTGATATATCCGGCGTGACGGCCGTCATCTCGCATTGGGGCGCGCCCCCGTGATCCATAGATCGATCTTGACTGACCTGCTTTGTTTTCCAATTTGTCTCGTAGGTCATGTGTGGAGCCCCGGGCCTTCGTGTTTTTGCTTGTTTGGCGAGGGAGTCCGTGATGGTGTTCGGGATGATACGCCGCTTCGTCTCGGCCACGAGGTGGCCGGTCAGCCGCATCATGCGCTTGTAGTGTGGGCTTTAATGCCTCCTCCTCGAGTTGAGGTAGCAACTTGCGCTTTGGGTAGCTTTTGGTTGGGTGCTCGAGTACGTATTCCTCGGCTGCCAGGACCTCAGTCCATCTATCAGTTAGCAGATCTTGATCAGCTTGAAGCTGCTGGTTCTTCTTCTTCAGGCTTTTTGCAGTGGCTATAAGATGGCGGTTGAAGCGCTCCTGCTCGACGGGATCCTCAGGCACGATGAATTCTTTGTCGCCAAGGCTCACTTCGTCTTCAGAGAGGGGCATGTAACTATCATCCTCCAAGTCTCCATCTCTTGCTTGTTGATGGGGCTAACTTGCCCATCCTCCCGTTCGGCCTGCTTTGAGTTTGGCTGGGCGGGATTGTTTTTGTCTTCGGCATCATCCGAAGTGCTATTGTCTCTTGTGCCGTTATCGCTATTTTTGATATGGCGGGGCTTAGAGTGGCGCCGATGACGCCAGTGCTTAGATTGCTTCTCAGGGGGATTATCCTCCGTTGCCTCATCGCCATCGCTTTCTTTGGGTGTGTCCACCATGTATATATCATATGATGAGGTGGCTGTCCAGTGCCCTATGGGCGGTGGTTCATGTTCTTCTTCCGCATCATCGTCCGTACCGTCGATGTCTTCGGAATCAAAGTCGAGCATGTCGGTTAAATCATCAACAGTGGCTATAAAGTGGGTGGTGGGTGGGGAACTAATTTCTTTGGCGTCCGCTTCCCACTCAGGCCAGACATAGTTCGGCCAAGAGTCTCCTAACAAAGAGAGAGACTTCAACGAATTTAACACGTCGCCCAAGGGCGAGTGCTGAAAGATATCCGCAGAGGTAAACTCTATGATCAATGCCCAATCAGATTCGATAAGCGCAGATGCACACGGTTCGGAGCCTATGGCCGGAGACGAGTCCGAGGGTCCGACGACACGGATCTCATTGGAGGTGAAGTCTATGTTCGGCTCTATCGCCGATGAGTGTGCGGCCTCCGTGGCGGGGTCCATCCACCCGTCCTCGGATGGCATGATCTGCTCCGGATTAGGGGCCGGGGCGGCTGCAGGTGTGATCTCCCAAACACCGCCCGAAAATAGATCTAAGTCATGCTCGTCATGACTGTTCGGCACACCTGACATGGGATCGAATTCGTCAAAGATCAAGTCTCCGCGGATGTCGCCAGTGTAGTTCAAGCTTCCAAACCTGACCTGATGGCCAGGGGCGTAGCTATCAATCTGCTCTAGGTGGCCAAGCGAGTTGGCCCGTAGTATGAAGCCGCCGAATATGAAGATCTGGCCGGGGAGGAAAACCTCACCCTGGACTGCGCCGTTGTAGCTGATTGAAGGATCCATCAAGCCTTTACGTGACGACACAGATGAACTCTCAATGAAAGCACCAATGTCGGTGTCAAAACCGGCGGATCTCGGGTAGGGGGTCCCAAACTGTGCGTCTAAGGCTAATGGTAACAGGAGGCGGGGGACACGATGTTTACCCAGGTTCGGGCCCTCTCGATGGAGGTAATACCCTACTTCCTGCTTGATTAATCTTGATGATATGAGTATTACAAGAGTTGATCTACCACGAGATCGTAGAGGCTAAACCCTAGAAGCTAGCCTATGATTATGATTGTTGTTCTTGTCCTACGGACTAAACCCTCTGGTTTATATAGACATCGGAGGGGGCTAGGGTTACACAGAGTCGGTTACAGAGAAGGAGATCTACATATCCGAATTGCCAAGCTTGCCTTCCACGCAAAGGAGAGTCCCACCCGGACACGGGACGAAGTCTTCAATCTTGTATCTTCATAGTCAAACAGTCCGGCCAAAGTATATAGTCCGGCTGTCCGAGGACCCCCTAATCCAGGACTCCCTCGGTGGGTCCCCTCTAGTTGATTCTTTTGCCAATATTTTTATTTATTCCAAAAATAATCTCCGTGAAGTTTCAGGTCATTCCGAGAACTTTTATTTCTGCACAAAAATAACACCATGGCAATTCGATTGAAAATAGCGTCAGTCCAGGTTAATTCCATTAAAACCATGCAAATTAGAGTCCAAAACAAGGGCAAAAGAGTTTGGAAAAGTAGATATGATGGAGATGTATCAACTCGCCCAAGCTTAACCCATTGCTTGTCCTCAAGCCATTTAGTTGATAAACTGAAAGTGATAAAGAAAAACTTTTACAAACTCTGTTTGATCTTGTTGTTGCAAATATGTAAAGCCAATATTCAAGATTTCAGCAAAGATTATGAACTAACCATATTCACAATAACATTTAGGTCTCACGTTTGTAAGGGCATACTTATCCCTTAGTAGTTTTGATGATTGATAACAATGCTTTTGCGGACTAATCGTGTGCATTGAGCTTTTCAGATATATCATGACTGAACACAAGACGATTTGTTGCCCCCCAAAGATTATTGAAGACGACATTTCTCTACATTTCTTTTTGGTGGATTTGAGTCATAGGAAAGCCGTACTATTAAGAGGGGGTCCGCGTTGGAAAGGTTTGGGTGGAATCTCACGTACACACATTCATTTTTGCACCACCTTTCCTTTGGCTCTTTGGAGCTTTCTCCGTCTCACCGTGTCTCTGCAGAATGAAGGACTCCTAGTGTTGTTGTTCATAGTCTGGCGGTAATACTGCTCCCCAGAGCGGTACTACCGCAGGCACCAGCGGTAGTACTGGGCTCCGGCATGGTAGTACCATGGGCGCCCACGGTAGTACCGCTCCTTCTGAGCGGTAGTACAGTGAGCTCTGGCCTGGCGCTGCTGCGCAAGTGGTAGTAGGGGCGGATGCAATTTTTTACATCCGCGCCCAGTGCGGTAGTACCGTGCCACCTGGCCAGCCACAGCGGCATGAGCAGAGGTAGGGGCGGATGTAATTTTTTACATCCACACCCTACACGATAGTTGAGGGAGTCCTGGATTAGGGGGTATCCAGACAGCCGGACTATATACATCATCCGGACTATTGGAGCGTGAAGATACAAGACTCAAGTCTTCGTCCCGTGTACGGATGGGACTCTCCTTTGCATGGAAGACAAGCTTGGCGATCCGGATATTGTATTTCCTTCCTTGTAGCCGACTCCATGTAAACCCTAGCCCTCTCCACTGTCTATATAAACCAGAGAGGATGGTCCTTAGAAGGCCGATCACAATTACAATCATACCATCATAGGCTAGCTTCTAGGGTTTAGCATCTACGATCTCGTGGTAGATCTACTCTTGTACTACTCGTATCTTCAATATTAATCAAGCAGGAAGTAGGGTTTTACCTCCATCGAGAGGGCACAAACCTGGGTAAACATTGTGTCCCTTGCTTCCTGTTACCATCAACCTAACACGCACAGATCAACACCCCCTACCCGAGATCCACCGGTTTTGACACCGACATTGGTGCTTTCATTGAGAGTTCCTCTGTGTCGTCACTGCAAGGCTAGATGGCTTCCCCAACCTTCAACCACGCTGCCCTGGGTGAGACTTTTCTCCCCGAATAGATCTTCGTGTTCGGCGGTTTCGCACTGCGGGCCAACTCGCTTGGCCATCTGGAGCAGATCGATAGCTACGCCCCTGGCCATCAGGTCAGGTTTGGAACCCAAAACTACAGCCCCTACATCCGCGGAGACTTGATCCGTGACAGATTTGGGCCCGTGTCAGGCATGCCAAACAATCACGACGAGCATGACCTAGGTTAGCAGTCGTACAGTATTCGGAACATCGCACCTACCACTGCTCCAAACCTTGTTCTAGAGCAGGCCGTGCCTTCTGAGGACGGGTGGATGGACCCCGCCCCCAAAGACCGCACACTCATCGGCTTTAGAGCCGAACATAGACTCCTCTCCTAAAGAGATCTATATATCCGGACCCCAGACTCATCTCCGGTCGTGTGTTCCGGACCGCGCGCACCCGAGCCATCGAATCTAGCTGGGCCCCGGTTATGGAATTTGTCGCCGCGGATATCTTTCAGCACTCAGCCTTCGGAGTTGTGCTAAATTCATTAAGGTCTCTCTCTCTCTGTCAGAAGACTCCTGGCCGAACTATGTCCGGCCCGTGTGGGATACAGAAGACGAAGAAAATCGCAACCCACCCACCACCCACTTTATAGCGACCGTCGATGACCTAACAGACATGCTTGACTCTGACCCCAATAACATCGACGGTATGGACGACGATATAGGAGACGATCTGGAACCACCGCCCACGGGGCGCTGGACAGCCACTTCATCATATGACGTCTACATGGTAGACACCCCCAAAGAAGACAAAGGTGACAAAAAGGACAATCTGGAAGACAAAACCCCCGGGCAAAAACCAAAGCGACGGCTCAGACGCCGTTCCAAGTCCAGCAACAGTAAAAATAGCAACAAGAGCGCCAGAAAGATCAACACCCCAGTCAACTCTGAAGGTAACAAGGACCATACGGACCTAGCGATGGAGCAGGACGAGCCAGGTCACGCTGAACACAGTTCAGAGCAGACACCCGATCACAATGATCCCGAGGGACGAGCTCATCAAACCGCCCCAGGGCAAGAACACAGTCCAATTGACGATGCATTCATCATCCCGGAAAAACACGTGGAACGAGATAACCTCCGTAGAAAGCTTATGGTCACCGCGAGAAGTCTAAAGAAGCATAAGCAACGGCTAAAAGCCGCACAGGAAACGCTCAATCGCAGGTGGAATAAAGTGCTAGACACCAAAGAAAGATACGGCGACGATCACCATACAAAGAGCTATCCAAAACGCATGCTACTGTCGGAATTCGACGACGAGGCCGCTCCACCAAAAGGAAACACGACTAGGAGGACAGACGCATCACTTCATAACCACAACAGAGCAACTACCGACGCCTCACACGATTTGTGTGAACACCTGGACAAGAAAGCCGGCGCGGCTACATCCATCTACGGATCTAAAGGACACACCCCGGCGCGGGACTATGGTCACCAAAATGATTATACCAATCGAATACCAGTTCGGAATAAACACCGGACACAACAACAGCTGACGGCATGCCACAGAGCGTCCAGATACAAAGGGGCTGCCCACCCCCTGTGCATCACCGAAGAAGTATTGGACCATGAATTCAAACAGGGTTTTAAACCTATGAACATAGAGGCATACGACGAAACGACAGACCCAGGGGTCTGGATCGAGGATTTTATCCTGCATATTCATATGGCTTGTGGGGATGACCTCCACGCCATCAAATACCTTCCCCTCAAGTTGAAGGGACCAGCTCGACACTGGTTGAAAAGCCTCCCCGAAAATTCAATTGGAAGTTGGGAGGAACTTGAGGATGCTTTCAGGGCCAATATTCAAGGGACTTATGTCCGGCCTCCGGATGCGGACGATTTAAGTCACATAATCCAACAGCCCGGAGAGTCCGCCCACAAACTTTGGAACGGATTCCTCACTAAGAAGAATCAAATTGTTGATTGTCCGGACGCCGAAGCCTTAGCGGCATTCAAACACAGCATCCGTGACGAGTGGCTCGCCAGACACCTCGGCCAAGAAAAGCCAAGGACAATGGCAGCCTTAACAAGCCTTATGACCCACTTTTGCGCGGGTGAAGATAGCTGGTTGGCCCGTAAAGGCACCAGCGACCCAAGCACATCTGAAGTAAGGGATGGCAATGGGAAGCCATGGCGTAATAAAAACAAACGCCAAAACAACAAAAAAAGCCCGGACAACACAACGATCAACGCCGGATTCAGGGGCTCTCGACCCGATCAGCAAAAAAAGCCATTTAAAGAAAGTAAGGAGGGACCATCCGGTCTGAACAGAGTCCTGGACAGACTGTGCCAAATTCATGGCAGCCCTGACAAACCTGCGAACCACACGCACAGAGAGTGTTGGGTCTTCAAGCAGGCCGGCAAATTAAATGCCGAACACAAGGGAAGGGAAACACCAAGTGACGACGAGGATGAACCTCGTCAGCCGAACACAGGGGGACAGAAAAAATTCCCACCAGAGGTTAAAACAGTAAACATGATCCACGCAACTCACACATCCCCGAGAAGGCATGAACGCGCTCAGAGACGCATACGCTATAGAGCCCATCGTACCCACACCTAACTACTAGATGGCTTGTCCGGTCACCTTCGATCACACGGACTGCTTGGCTATTATTCAGCACGGAGGATCAGAGGCCTTGGTGCTTGACCCAATAACCGACGGATACCATCTCACCAACGTCCTCATGGACGGCGGCAACAGTCTCAATTTAATATACCAGGACACGGTCCATAGGATGGGGATAGACCCATCCAGAATTATCCAAAGCAACACCACCTTTGAAGGGGTGATACCAGGCGTTGAAGCCTACGGCAGGGGCTCCGTCATACTGGAGGTAACATTTGGCTCCCTAGGCAACTCCAGAAGCGAAGAACTACTCTTCACCATCGCACCCTTCCAAAGCGGCTATCACGCATTGCTTGGAAGAGCAGCCTTCACCCGCTTCAACGCAGTGCCACACTATGCCTACCTTATACTCAAGATGCCGGTCCACGTGGCGTCATCACCGTTAACGGAAATGCAGAGCGCTCTACAGGCGCGGAGGAATCCGCGACGGCCCTAGCGGCCGGACTCTAGGCAGCCTCCGGTACCCAAAAACATGAATGGTCGTTAAGACCACGGACATGGTTAGACGAGTCCGGCAGCCCGGAAAAAAGTAAGCCAGGGTGCCGTATATGTAATCCCATAGAGGACACTAGGGGCTATAAATATTTAATAAAACCCCACCGTTGGCACGAACTTATTTACAAGCCTGTACCTTACACTTATATCCTCCATCGCACGCTTAAGTCGTACTCGTTTTACACGAGTTTTTCTTTTTTACAGACACAATGCGTGTGATACCCTTCCAGGAAACGGCACAACGAAGACAAAGGCGCAGACGTGCAGTAGGGTCCCGCTCAAAGGTTTCTCTTTAGATTAAGCCCCTATGTAAAGCTTTTATATTGCCTCTTGTTGTTCACACATCCCATGGGTACTATACCCATAGAGAATACTGCCGTTATTGGAATTTCGCCACGGCAGGCCGATGCACGTACCTGGAAATACAGGGTTTATAATGAAAGGGCGCTCTTCAGCCCATTTTTTGCTATTAAGTCCAAATACCTTCGGGAGTGTTCGGCATCACGAGTTTGGTCTTATATGCATCAGCTCCGAGTCATGTATTTGGTCAAATGTTGGGTTTGCCCGGCTCCTGGATTTGCGCCTTATGTTCCGTTCTTATCGGCTAAGGCGGCCAAAGGAGAACTACTGCGACTGTGCCCCGGTTATGCCGGACGAGCACCTCAGTAGGGAAAGTCGAAAACTGACTGTCATGATACAATGAGAGATTGTTCAACCACTCGAAGACTTATCGGAATCTTTAGGATTCCTCCGCATTAATGAAGGACCGTTTCCCAGTCGTGTACACACGCACCCGTATTCGGATGTACGCGAAGGTACCAGGGGCTACATAGTAGCCGCACCGTTAAAATCACATGGCTAAGCGAAAGCGTTACAACTATATAGTCCGGTTGCCTAGTTCGACGTGCGATCACCTCCTTAATGGACCAAGACGTTGGATCAAGTGTGATTATGCATATTTTTTGCGAACACCCCCGCATTGTATGCATGGGGGCTGAAGCCAACGACTGCTAACTTTCGGATTACACATATACATAAAATCGGCCGCGCAGGAGACACAATAATACTTTCAGGCAAAAAGAATAAATATAGCCTTGTAATCAAAATAACATTGTTTTTATAATGACTTGATTTGTCACTCGAACAAGACATTCTTCGAGCACTGCGCCCCTATTAAGCGGGCACCTTCTGTTACCTGCTCCAAGTAGTGCTCGGCCGGATCCTGGCCTCCCGCCGGATTCTGGGTCACCACAATGTTGGCCTCCATATCTGTCCAAAATGCTTTAAGATGAGCAAGAGCCATTCGTGCACCCTCTATGGATGCCGACCTTCTCATGGCGTCGATCTGAGATACGGCCCTGAGGAATTGTTGCACCAAACCAAAGTAACTGTCCGGCTTCGGCTCCTTCAGCCACAGATGGTCTATTACAGATCACATGGCAAGCCCGGACAGCCTATGAAGTTCCGCCACAGCAGCCATCTGCTCACTCAACGGCAGCGGGCGCGCGGGAGCATTGAACTGCGACCAAAAAAGCTTCTCCACTTCTTTATCACCTTCATTCTCGAAAAACCTGGCTGCATCGGCTGTACTCTTCGCCAAGTCCGCATACGTATCTTCAGGACTCCAGCGTCCATCCAGGGGAGCATACTTCGGATCCAAACACTTCGTCTGCAATGGGTAGGAGCCTCTAGCCACTATTTCACCGGCCTGTCAGAGCTCCTCCCGCACATCCCTGACTTCGGTCCGCATCTCCTTGGTGGTGTTAAGTGCTTTGTTCAGGTCAGCCGAATTAACCTGATTCTCCTTTTCAACAAGCTCATACCGGTCGGCGGCATTCTTCAACTCCACAGCCATTTCGGCTATCTTTTCCTCGCTTCGGCGATGAGCAGCCTATTCGGCTCTCAACTCTTCGGCCGCCTTTAGGGCAGCCGCATTGCTAGCCCAAGCTTGTTCTTTGGCTTGGGCAAGTTCCTCCCTCAGGGCTTCCACGGCAGCAGCTCTGTCTGCAGCCCAAACATGTCACATTAATATTATGCCCCTCTCATATTTTCCTATACAACATAATAAGGAAAAGTAGAGCACATACCTTGTGATTCGTTCAGCCGCTCGTTCACCAGCGCAATATCGGCATCAATAGATCCGATCTGCCTCCTTAGTTTGGCAACTTCCACAGACTGGTTGGTGGCTGGACCCTTAGACATTTGCGCATATGTACAGCGCAATCATTACTTACACACTATGATCCCCCGTTTGCCGCCTAGGGCGGGCAACTAGAGTCTCAGGGGCTACTATCCATATGGAGCACACCTAGCGCGTGCCTCACGGCTAAAATAGTGTATTTTTCACTACATACCTCAAAGCCTCCGAGCAGGCTCGTAAATGCTTCATTCAAACCGCTTGTGGCGGATGAAATCTTCTTGAGCACCGTGCTCATTAGTGAGCGGTGCTCCTCCGAGAGCGCAGCTCGCTCCAGAAGTCCCGTCAGTATGTCCGGCTGGACACCAAACTATGTCGGACCCTTCTCATCGCCCCCCCCCCCATGGGAGCCGAACGCTTCGGGCTCAGGGCAGCTGACATATTAGCTTCCGGCTTCGGCACATCCGGGCTCCTCTGTGATGACACCTTGGTGTCGCCCGCCTCATGAGGCGGAGAGGTGGGTGGGGTCTTGCTCTCCATCATCTCCGGACGAAGGTCCCCCGAAGACGAACTCTGTTGAGAAGAGCTGCTAGCCGGACTACAAAAAATGAATCCTGGTTATTGATCTTGGAGAAATACAATACTTTTGAATTAATGGTTAACTCGCAGCTCGGTGGAGGGCTGGCCCATTGGTGGGCATGACGTGGTGAGGACGCCTGTTGGGGCAGAGCCCCCTGGCGACGCTTTCCTCCCCTGCTTGGGCACCTCCACCTCCAATTCTTCAGAGGCAGTCCTTTTCTTCCCGCACGGGGAGGAGGCCTTGGACTCCCCTCCACGACTATTCTCCTTTGGGGAGGAAGTAATTCCCCCGGTTCGGATGCGCAGGGTGTGAAGTTCGGCTTCACTGTCCTTTTCTTCTCCTTTCCCTGAAGGCATCTTGCTAAGAACCCGGCCAAGCATCTTGGCTATGGTAGGACTAGGCAAGCCTTCGGGAAGTGGTGCCGGACACCTGATTCTCTCCACCTTGTTGAGCCATTCCTGGCCACAGAGGGTTTTCAGAATGATGACTATGATAAATAAAAGCGAAGTGTTCGGCTTTAGAGTTACTTACTTGGGCATCTAGGCAGTTGCAACTTAGGCCCGCATCCTCGATGGTGTCCGGACACTTTACTTGTGGTCCGAAGAATAATTTACACATCCCTTCGAGCGTCAGGCCGAAGAAGTGCTTAATAGTCCGCGGACCTTCTGGATTGAATTCCCACATCCGGAGAGGCTGGCGTTTGCAAGGCAACATCTGTCGGATTAGCATTACTTGAATTATGCTGACAAGGTTAATGTCCTTCTCAAGAAGCTCACGGATACGGCCCTGCAGTATTGGTACATCACCAGCGGGCCCCCAACTCCATCCTACGTCGGTCCATGATGCCAATTGCGACGGAGGGCCAAAGCGGAACTCGGGGGCGGCCACCCACTTTGTGCCTCTGGGATCCATGAAATAAAACCACCTCCGCTACCATATATCAGATACTTCTAGGAAAGAACCCTCTGGCCATGGAGCATCGGCGTTCCTGCTTATTATGGCACCTCCGCACTCCGCACGTCGCCCCTTGATCATCTTCGGCTTCACATTGAAGGTCTTAAGCCATAAGCCGAAGTGTGGAGCGACGTGGAGAAAATCCTCACACACAATGATGAACAACGAGATATGGAGGATAGCGTTCGAAGCTAGATCATGAAAATCTAACCCGTAATAAAACATGAGCCCCCTCACAAAGATATCTAGGGTGAGGCCCAAGCCGTGGAGGAAGTGAGGAACAAACACGACGCTCTCATTGGGCTCCGGCGTAGGGATGACCTGCCCTGGAGCGGGAAGCCTGTGCTGGATGTTGGCGGTCAGATATCCGACCTCCCTAAGCCTCGCAATGTCCTCCTTCTGGATCGAGGAGGCCACCCACCAGCCCTGAGAATTGGGTCCGGACATATTGGAGGATCTGGGTTGTTTGAGCTTCGGTTTCGGGTGTTAGAACTAGAGATGCGAAAGGGCGCAAGGGTGGTAGAGAAGAGGTATAGGCCTCGGCCCCTTTATAAAGGGAGTGAATATCAAGAGTCCTCAGCGTGACCGCTTGAGACTTATCTAAAAGCTCACGGAGTCATACCAACGGTCGTCGTGGGGTTGCACACGCCCATATTAATGGAAGATCCCATAATAAGAGGAGCACGATCTCTGCTCTGGCAGGGCGTGCCAATAAAACCGCCTCGCAACGCGAGTCGAGGTGGGCCAAGAGATACCGGTTCGTGTTGAGCCGGGCCATGATGCAAGGGCATGATGCACTAAGATTGCCAGCAAATCGGATTTAAGCTGTGTTCCCTATAATGGTATGCGAGGATCATCTTGCAGATCCGGACACGGTCTACGTGTTAGATAATAACTTTGGAGTATTCGGAGAAGGAACCTGCCTTGCAATGCCGAAGACAAGACTGCGCGCCGGACTCATCGTCATTGAAGCCTGGTTCAGGGGCTACTGAGGGAGTCCTGGATTAGGGGGTATTCGGGCAGCCGGACTATATACATCGTCCGGACTATTGGAGCATGAAGATACAAGACTCAAGGCTTCGTCCCGTGTCCGGATGGGACTCTCCTTTGCGTGGAAGACAAGCTTGGCGATCCGGATATTGTATTTCCTTCCTTGTAGCTGACTCCATGTAAACCCTAGCCCTCTCCGTTGTCTATATAAACCGGAGAAGATGGTCCTTAGAAGGCCGATCACAATTACAATCATACCATCATAGGCTAGCTTCTAGGGTTTAGCCTCTACGATCTCGTGGTAGATCTACTCTTGTACTACTCGTATGTTCAATATTAATCAAGCAGGAAGTAGGGTTTTACCTCCATCGAGAGGGCCCGAACCTGGGTAAACATTGTGTCCCGTGCTTCCTATTACCATCAGCCTAAGAGGCACAGATCGGGACCCCCTACCCGAGATCCGCCAGTTTTGACACCGACAGTAGTACCGCACCTGGGTTGCGGTAGTACCGTGTCGGACTTTTTGCATGGATAAATTCTCAGCGCTTGTAGTCATGGATGTAATTTTTTATATCCGTGCCTACCGCGCCTGGAAAGTGGTTCCCATGCGGTAGTACCGCACAAGGTCGCGGAAGTACCGTGCCAGCGGTTCTACCGCACACTATCGGTACTCATCTGGTCGGGTCCAGGCTCTACCGCACCCACGGTAGTACCACGAGCCCCCGCGGTAGTACCACAGGCCCGTGTGGTAGTACCTCTCTAGAGGTGCGGTAGTACCGCGGGTCGCGGGCTAAGTAGTGGGTAAAGGTTGGAATTGTCCTCCCACTGTATAAAGGGGTCTTCTTCTCCAAGAAGACCTACATCTTCCATCCCCAAGCTCCATTGCTGCTCCAAGCTCCATTTTCGCCCGATCTCTCTCCCTAGCCAATCAAACTTGTTGATTTGCTCGGGATTGGTTGAGAAGGCCCCAATCTACACTTCCACCAAGAGAAATTTGATTCCCCCCACTAATCCCTTGCAGATCTGGTTACTCTTGGGTGTTTGAGCACCCTAGACGGTTGAGGTCACCGCGGAGCCATAGTCCATTGTGGTGAAGCTTCGTGGTGTCATTGGGAGCCTCCAATTAAGTTGTGGAGATAGCCCCAACCTTGTTAGTAAAGGTTCGGTCGCCGCCTCCAAGGGCACCAATAGTGGAATCACGGCATCTCGCATTGTGTGAGGGCGTGAGGAGAATACGGTGGCCCTAGTGGCTTCTTGGGGAGTATTGTGCCTCCACACCCCTCCAACAGAGACGTACTTCCCCTCAAAGGGAAGGAAGTTTTGTAACACATCATCATCTCCACCGGTTCCACTCTTGGTTATCTCTTACCTTTACTTGTGCAAGTTTTATTGTGGTCTTTCCCTTGCTTGCTTGTGTGCTTGTTATTGTTGCATCATATAGGTTGCTCACTGTCGGCGTTCTGGGAATGGGGGTCCCCAGACTTGCCTGCCTGCGGCCTGCGGCATGGCTCAAGGGGCGGCCCAACATGGCCCATCTTCATCAGCACGAGCTCAAGACCCTCGCGAGGGGCCAAGCCTCGCGGGGCGGACGACAGGAGGCTTCCTCAGGCACGGCCTCGTCAGGCTGGCTCGCGAGGAGGCGGAGAGATCAAGGCGGGGTACCTCACGAGGTGCCCATGACGCAAGCCATGACGACCAAGGGCGCCAGGCGGGCGCCAGCCCGCGTAGTGTCCTTCTTTCCTCTTTGGTGCAAAGGGAGCAAGCGCAGGTGAGAGGATCAAGCAAAGGCATCCATTTCGGTGCAACAAGACCAAGACCAGCGGAACGGCCGGATGGAGGTCATCGTGGAGCCCAAGCCGGCGTCACCACCAGAGCCTTAAGCAGGCGAGGACCAACTTTACTCAGGATAAGTGTACTAGATGTTCCCCTTCAAAATGGCCAATTGTTGGCGCCCTTCCCGCTCAATATTTGGGAGGAGCCCAGGGACTTTGCCTATAAATAGGACTAGCCACTACAAGAGATGAGAACGGAGACGGAGAGCGACAAAGACAGATAGGAACGAGAACAGAGAGAAGAGAGGAGAGAATGGGATCCTCACCAGGAAACCAGTAGAGAGAGCGACTGAACTCCCCCTAGTAGTTCATCGCACCAGCCAAGGACAGACCCTCGCGAGGTTGTTCTCCCTTGTATTGTTCATCACCAGCCCAAGAGGCAATCCACCACACCACACACTGGAGTAGGGTATTACACCATAATGGTGGCCTGAACCAGTATACACTCTGTGTCTCTTGTGATGTTCCTTTGATTGCTTAGATCATAGCGAGGCGGTGAGGTGTAGGTAGGCAGAGGGTGAAATCTCCGCGCGCACCCCAGAGTTCGAACCTAGAGGGTCTGCCGGAACCTGAAATCCAATATTTGGCGCGCCAGGTAGGGGTGCGCCGGAATCCACCTTCTGCCGCTTCACGTCCCGTCGCCTCGTCATCATCATGTCTGGTGACCAGGCAGGCAACCCCGATCCCTGGGCGGCCTGGCCCACCCACGTAGAACCGCTCGCTCCGGGCAACCCCACGCCCCGGGCAGCTCGTGGTCCGCAGAGCGCTGCAGGCCGCGGGCGGCGCGGACAGGCAGCAACAGCTCTCACGACGCGGCAGGCGCGGTCGGCGGCGAGGGCCTCCCACCATGCCGCGGCCACAGCGCCGTACACCCGACGGGAGCAGGCAAACTCGAGGGCCGCGCTCACCGTGGCCCGAGAGCTGCTGCAGTGCAGGCTGCTAGAAGGCGGTGGCGACGTGCTGCTAGAGCGGGTGGCAGAGCTCCTGGGCTTTGCCGCCTCGGGGGCTCCCCCCTTCTGCACCCAACTCCCACCTCAGGTCCAGGGTGGTCCGCACGGGGGCTCCATGCACTCCCGTGCAGCCCCAAGCGGACTCCAAGACCACCCCAACACCAGCCAGGCCGTCAGCCCCGGGCCAGCAGTGGCGCTGCCTCTACCCCCGGCCATCGAAGAAGGACTCGCCACAACCCGCGACCCAGGTGGGCCGCCGCGCTATCACCCCCAGGTGGGCACATCAAGCAGAACTACTTGGCACGCAGAGCGCTACGGCGCGACCTTCGGAGTGGCGACCCCAAAAGAGTACGTGCCCCACATGATGGACCAAGGGCGCACACATGAGGACGAACAAGGCTCGCTCCTCGGCCCAAGCTGGGAGGACGAGACGCCAGAAGCTGAACTCTTCCAGGAGCCCCGAGGAGGCCCCGTCAGCTACACTGGAAACAACGAGTATCAGGTACCAGTAATTCCTCAGGAGCAGGCATACGCCAACCATGGATCGCAGGAGGTGCAGGTCCCGACAACGGGCGGCTGACCCACTATCGCACCTTCCTACCCCTCAGGAGGAGGGCGCCGGGGGATGCAGGAAAGGGGCCAAGATCCAACATCACCACCGCGGCGTTCGGAGCAAGGCGTCCTCAAGAGGTAGGCCCTCTGCTGGGGAGGTGCCCTAGAGCCTGCCCCTGGCAGAGGACCTGTGGTCGTCGGGGGAACCGCTAGCGACCGCTCTACCCCATCAGTGGCATCCTGGTTTCCGGTCGTCGTTGGTGGCACTAGAGTGTGGTGCTAGGCGGGGCCCTCGTCTGGCGATATGAAGCAAGGACGGTACCTGTGAAGAAGGCCCAGTGCCTGTGAAGCTCGCCGCACCGTGACACTCTCACGTAATAATGAGTGGGGTTGTACACGCCCCGGAGTCTCAGGGGTGCCGGCCTCAGGCCCTTGGGCTCCCTCCCACGCCAAGTGGCAGCACTTAGCTCCGCGCTGGTGAGAAGACGTCCAAGACTAGACTAGGTGCCGGACGCGGACTTTTTTCTGCTTTTTGTTGCTTTTCCCCCTTGGTTGCCGTTTCCCCCCGTTGAATTTAAGTTGAATTTGAGCTCAAGGATTTGCATGTGTTCGGGGAAGGGGTGTTTAGTCTCATTCGAGCAATCTCTCGCGTTCTGGTTACCGCTTCGCCTCAGGTGCCTCCCCTCCCGAGCCCATCACGAGCCGGGCCAGGCCTAGCTTGCGTGCAGCCCAGACTGTCGTCGCCGTGCCCTCTCCGGAGGTTTTCATTACAGGTTTTATGGGCTCGTTCAGAAGATGCTCGAGGCATCACAGCCCTCCGCAGGCTAGCTCGAGGCCCACGCGGGTCGAAGGTAAACAAGCCAACCAGCTCGTCACGAAATCAGTCGCTTGGTGCAGGCGTATGAGTGATATTGCATCTACTGTTACGCTGAATACGAGTTTTTACATGAGGGGCTCCCCCTCCCAAAATGCTCTTACAACCTTCAGGGCAAGGCCCGAACTCTGTCTATGCAGGGTAAGGAAGCAGGGACAACACACGGTCAGTCGGATAAATCCCCCAATGCATCATCAGGGGCGCCTCCTGAATCATCGCTGGCCTCGCTGGCCTCGCCATCGCCCTCCGCATCGCCGGCGGCGGCGCCAGGGCCGTTCACCACGTCACCTTCATCAGCAGCCACAACCGCGTTGTCGTTATCAAAAGCGAAGGCCCTGACAAGGGCGTCCACGTTGTCTTCCACCCAGCGCGCCAGGTCGCCCCGGACGGCCTGGGGTACTGGAGCGATGGTGGCGTCAAAGTCGAAGTTGGGGAACATGTTCTGAAGGTGGCTGAAGACATGAGAGAAGGCGCGCCCGAGCAGGGCGCGACTCCTCTCCTCCACCAGCCTGTGGGCTCCAACCGAGCGCGCCTCCAGCTGCGTTACCACATTGGTGAAGAACTGAAGATTGCCAGCATAGTTGACTGTGTGGGGCTGGGCAACAGCCACCTCGCAGATGTTACCCAAGGCCGTGTTGGCTCTCTTCCAGAGCCCGGCGAGCATGGGGCCGTGCTCGTGCTCCAGAATCTGCCGTTGGAGTATCTCGTCCTCGTTTTGCCGCGTAACGGCCTCAGCCTCGTCCACCCGCTGGCGGAGAAGAAGCGCCTCGGCACGGGAGGTAGTCAGCTCCTCCTGTGCTACGTCAAGGGCACCACGGGAAGCGTCGGCCCGCCGCGTCACTTCCTCCAGCTTGGCCCTCAGGGCGGCGGTCCTGCCTTCAGCCTCGACCCGGATCAACTTCAGCCTCTCGTCAAACTCGCGCTCAAGGTTCAAGCGGGTCGTCGCCACCCCACGATCAACCTCCGCTATGGCTCAGGCCTCGCGCGCAGCGACGTCATCCTCCGCCTGTGTCACCAAGCGCTCTCTTGTCTCCAGACGTTCAAGATCACGTGCGCGCTCAGCAGCTTCCAGCGTTAGTGCCTCCTCACGCCTCAGGAGCTCTACCTGGTTGACCGAAGCCACCTTCATCGATGCAAGGGCCGTCTCCCGCAGCTCCACTTGCTGCTCCAGGGAGTGGCACAGGGCCAAGAGTTCCTGCGCCCACTCCTCCGATGCCTCGTGCCGTCGGTCAGCCTCTCGGGCCTCCTCGATGGCCCGGGAATGGGCCTCCCGAGAGGCCGCCAACAACGCCTCGGCCTCCTTGTTGTCGAGGTCACGCTGGTGGCGCGCCAGGGCAACGGCCGCCTCCAGCTTGCGCCTCTCTTCAGCCAGGCGCAGGCCCTCAGCCTCAAGGCGCACGTCTTCATCGTCAAGCTCTTCACCAAGCTAGCTCACCACGTCAGCCGCCCTCCGGAGAAACCCTTGGCAAAGGACTCGACGCCTGCGGGCGCGCTCGAGCACGTCTTCAGCATCATCATCCGCCCCAAGTAAGCGTCGGGGGCCACGAATCAGCACTCCCCCTCTGGGCAGGGGGCTGGGGGCTGGCGCCCTCGTTATGGCCGGGCACGCCTAGCCAGAAGTCCGGCCAGGGGTCGGCCCCTCCCCAAGTGAAGAGCGCAGAGCCGACCTCAGCCAATCGCCATCCATGATCAGACTCGAGGCCCAAGGCAGGCTGGCTATGCCCCGAGGAGGCTCACGAAGGAGGGTCGCGAGGCGCGCAGGGCCGCGATGCACCACATGATGGCTCACCTCTCCAGCCGGCCTCACCGAGAGGGCTCTGCTGGAACTCGGAGCGCTCGAAGGCGGTGGAGAGGGCGGAGCCTGGGGGGATGGCTCCTTAGCCATCTCCGCGAGCTCGGCAGGAAGGGCCCTGGAGAGCAAGGATCAGCCAAAGCAACGGGAGGATCAGGAGCTGGGAAAGTAGAAGGCTTACTCATCAATGGTGAAATACTTCTGGCGCTTCAGCAGGCGGTAAGGGTAATCGTCACCCAAGGCCTCCCTTTTTCTCCGGAGAGCCTCGAAGTCCACACGGAAGCGACCCAGGAGTTGAGCGCAGGGGTCAGCCTGCGATGAGGAAGAAGCGTCAAGATGCCCAGCGTCTGGTGCGTCGTCCTGATGCACGCCGCTGGTCGCCTCACCAAGAAGGATAGCTGGGGGCCCAGGGGCCTCAACCACAGGCGCCGCAGGAAGCGGCTCAGCACCTCCAGCCGCAGCAGTACGGGCCTCAGGAGCTGCCCCCTCAGAAGTGCCGCCTGGCGTCGTCACTCTGGCGGGGGCCCCCTCAGCCTCCGGCGGCCCATGCCTCCCTGCTCCGCCACTCAAGGAAGGACCGCGGGCGACTAGGAGGGCAGTCACCATCACTAGGTTCTCGCGAGGACCCCTGAGGTTGGCGGGGCGCAGCCCCCATTCGTCGAAGCCGGGCATCTGCTTCACGAAATCGCCCCTGTTCGAGCAAAGGTACAACAAAGCCCCCCCATGCCAGACGCTGCCGGGGGAAGGATCCCCAGTCAAGACCAAGAGCACCTTCCTCAGTGCTTCGGGCGTCAGGTCCTCCTCCTGGAGCCTCATGCGATCTTCACGCCCGCTGAAGGACCACATCCGACAGGAGTGGCGCTGGAGAGGAGCAATGCGGCATAGCAGGAACTCCTTCACCACCTTGGGCGCCATCACACCAAGCGCCCTCAAGAACGCGAAGCGATGCCACACGAAGATGAGCCGGGGGCTCGTGAGCGTCTGCTGGCCCCAGTCTGAATTGGGGACAGCGGGCGACTTTGGCTCCCAAAGCAGGGGGCTGGGCACCCCTACATCCACGTACAGCCACCGCTCAAGGGACCCAGGCACGGACAGAGGAAGGATGAAATCAATCCCTAAAGCTGATGTTTCTGGTGCGGCAATGAAGCTCACGCACCCTGAGCATTGGGTGGGATCGACGAGGCACAAAGAGAAGAAGTGGCGCAGCAAGGCAATCAAAGGAGGGATGCCCATCATCGCCTCACAGACAAAGGCGAAGACGACAAGAAGAGTAATGGATTCAGGACCCAAATGCATCATATGGATCTGGTAATGGGAAAGCACAGCGTTGAAGAAATCGGAGAAGGGGGGAACCAATCCCGCCCATAGGGCGTCGGCAAAGTACCGGACCTCGGTGACCACCCTGTCGATGGAGAAGCGGGATGCGGGCCAGGCTGTCGTCCTCCCGCACTTGTTGAAGATGGTGGCCAAAGCAGAGCTAACCTTGCCCAAACCTTCTTGGTTGAGTATGATCGATCGATCGACGGTGGAGGCCGCCGGCGACGACGAGCGAGGCGGAGGCACCGGTTTCTTCCCTTTTCCCTTCTTCGTCGGAGCCATGGCGACGGGAAGAGGGAGGATTCGAGATTGGATTGGAAGCAGAGACTGGAGCTCGAGGGGGGGAAGAGCAGGGGGACGGTCGAGCGGCGAAAAGAGGAAAGACTGTGTGCAACCACGGGTCCGCCTAGCTGGGCGCAAAATAAGGAGGCATGGGGAAGCAGGGCCACCCATGTCCAATCAACCGCCACGCGGCGCCCGAGGCCGCAGGCTGTTAGGGCCCGCAGCGCTTCGCACTTGCCCCTTCGCCTCTCTGCTCAGCCAAGTCCGGGCGCGCCTTGGGCCCGTGGGCTATTGTCGGTGTTCTGGGACCGGGGGTCCCCAGACTTGCCTGCCTGCGGCCTGCGGCCTGCGGCGTGGCTCAAGGGGCAGCCCAGCATGGCCCATCTTCATCAGCACGAGCTCAAGACCCTCGCGAGGGGCCAAGCCTCGCGGGGCGGACAACAGGAGGCTTCCTCAGGCACGGCCTCGTCAGGCTGGCTCGCGAGGAGGCGGGGATATCAAGGCGGGGTACCTCACGAGGTGCCCATGACGCAAGCCATGACGACCAAGGGCGCTAGGCGGGCGCCAGCCTGCACAGTGTCTTTCTTTCCTATTTGGTGCAAAGGGAGCAAGCGCAGGCGAGAGCATCAAGCAAAGGCATCCATTTTGGTGCAACAAGACCAAGACCAGCGGAACGGTCGGATGGAGGTCATCGTGGAGCCCAAGCCGGCGTCACCACCAGAGCCTTTAGCAGGCGAGGACCAATTTTAGTCAGGATAAGTGTACTAGATGTTCCCCTTCAAAATGGCCAATTGTTGGCGCCCTTCCCGCTCAATATTTGGGAGGAGGCCCAGGGCCTTTGCCTATAAATAGGACTAGCCACTGCAAGAGATGAGAACGGAGAGGGAGAGCGACGAAGACAGATAGGAACAAGAACAGAGAGAAGAGAGGAGAGAATGGGATCCTCACCAGGAAACCAGTAGGGAGAGCGACTGAACTCCCCCTAGTAGTTCATCGCACCAGCCAAGGACAGAACCTCACGAGGCTATTCTCCCTTGTATTGTTCATCACCAGCCCAAGAGGCAATCCACCACACCACACACTGGAGTAGGGTATTACACCACAATGGTGGCCTAAACCAGTATAAACTCTGTGTCTCTTGTGTTGTTCCTTTGATTGCTTAGACCATAGCGAGGCGGTGAGGTGTAGGTAGGCAGAGGGTGAAATCTCCACGCGCACCCCAGAGTTTGAACCTAGAGGGTCTGCCGGAACCCGAAATCCAACACTCACCTAGTTTCATATCTAGACAACCTACTTTGATGCAAAGTTTAATTTGGTAAAGAAAAGCTAAAAATTGTTAGTTACCTATTCACCCCCCCCCCCCCCCGCTCTAGTCAACTATATCGATCCTTTCAATTGGTATCAGAGCCTCGTCTCTTTATTAAGGAATTTGCCGTCTGAAGAGTATGGTTGACACCGTAGATGGAGGGAAGGAGCACTCCGGTGTGAATCCGATCTCGTCTACAGCCGATGAGGGAAGCGCGGTCTCTCGTGAGGAATTCAATGCGGCTTTGGACACATTGAAAACCTCCATGACGACCGAGGTTGAAAGCATGTTTAATAAATTCTTAGAAGGGCTTAAACTATCTACCGTGCCGATGAAAGTGGGTGATCCCACTGACAAGGTGACAGATGCTAACTCCGACAAGGGGGAAGCTACTAGTGAAAAAGCTCCTTTTACTAATGGTAAAAATGGCAATGGCATCTTTTCCCATGTGGAACCTCCACTTACTTATGGTGGACCGATTCCTTCCACCCATTTGAATCATGCCAGTCCTCCCCCTAAGATTGTGAAAAATGAGGACTTTGATTCTTGGGTTTATCGCTTTAAGCGGCATTTGAACCATGTTAATACTAACCTTTGGAGAATCATTGAAGAAGGTTTCTCTACACATGACCGAAGCAACTTCACTCCTCGAGAAGCCGCGGATAATCAATTTAATGAGAATGCTCTCTTCATCATTCAAGATGCAATTCCACCCGAAGATCTTGCTCATCTCCGACTCTTCACCGTGGCCAAGGATGCATGGCGGCATGTTGTTTCTATTTACAGGGGAAGCACTAGAATTCAACGCTCCAACTATGAAGTAGTGCAAGATGAAGCCGATGAGTTTGCCATGAAAGAAGATAAAGAACCTTGTGAGCTCTATCGGAGATTGACTACTCTCGCGGTCTCACTTCGAGATCATGGGATCAAGGATATGGATGACAATTGGATCAAGCGCAAATTTCTCAAGGCCATGATGCCTTACCACAAGGCCATGTCCTCCGTCATTCGTCAAAGGCCGGACTTTCACACCTTGTCCTCAAGTGAAGTGTTGGATGAGTTTGTGGCTGTGAGCATCTTGGACAAGACTGCCGACAATGCGGTGTTACGTTCTCAAAGAGAAAAGAAGCCCAACCTTGCCTTGAAGGCCAAGGTTAGTGTGGAAGAATAGGATGATGAGGAAGAAGATGAGAGCAACCTCAAAGATACTAAGTATGATTATCATGAACACACGGCTCTCGCTTCCAGGCAATTTTGGAGCAAGAAGAGTACAAGGCCCAACTTCAACAAGAACAACTCAAGTGGCTTCAAGGGCAAGCAACGTGTGAGAACATGTTACAATTGTGGAAATGTGAGCCACTTTGTTGTGGATTGCCCTTACGAGAAGAGGGAAGACAATGGTGGCAAGCTCATCCGAAAAGACAAAGCCAAGTCCTTCCCCAACAAGAAAAACTTCACCAAGAAGACTCCATCTAGAGGGTTGGTGGTTCAAGAAGAATACCACGAGGATGATGATGATGATGATGAAGATAGTGAAGCCATGGCCATGGCCTCCGTTGCCATTGCCACAACCCCACGGATATCCCTGTTCGACTCACCCAATGAGAACATCACCGCCAAGTGCCTCATGGCTAAAGCCACCAACAAGGTAACCCCCAACATCAAAACCACCATCATTAATACTCCCTCCTTGACAGATTGCATTGATGAAAGTGAGGGGTCTAATGAGGAGGTAAATGAATTTTAATCTTTTATGAGTAAGCTCAAGGGTAAATCCAAGAAGCACTTCGTTGATCTCTTGGAACAACTTGGTGAAGCCAATGACATGATCGAGGCTCATGAGGAAACCATCTCTAAGATGGAAGGTCATAGTCGTGACTATGCCGATGAGATATCAGATCTTTATAATGCTCTTGAGGAAGAGCGTGTGCACCATTTGGCTCTTGAGGAGTCACACAACGATGACCATGCTAAATTAAACAAAGGTCTTGATCATGCTCTTGTTGTATCTCGTGTGCTAAGCTCCGAGAAGGCTAAACTTGGGGTTGACCATGCTAGACTCAAGGAGGAGTTTGGTTTACTCGACAAGGCCCACAAGGTCTTGAAGGGTGCTCATGCAAGCCTCAAGGAGTCTCATGATCAACTCCAAGTGAAGATAACCAAGGAGAAAGCCACTTTTCCTCATATGGTGTTAATTGATAATGCAAATGCTACTAACCCGTGTTGTGAGCATGTGCATCTTGTGGAGGAGAATACCAAGTTGAAGGAGCAACTTGAGAAAGGCCTTGTGATGTGCATACAAGGTGATAAGAACCTCAATGACCTTTTGAGCAATCAAAAGGAAGTTGTGGCCAAAGAGGGAGTTGGGTTCGCACCCAATTCCAAGAACAAGAAGAAGAACGACAAGACCAAACGACCTCCCCCTCTCAAGCAAACTTTTGTGAAGGAGGGAGAGGGTGCTCCAAAGGAGAAGAAGAACAATGTGAATGGTGGTGATGTCAAAAAGGGCAATGCCACCCCTTCCAACAAAGCCGGCGACTTTAACCCTTCTTATGTGTTGTGTCGTGCTAGTGATGGGCATGTTTATGCTAAATTTGTTGGTTCTCCTTATGAATACATTGAATGGTCTATTTGGGTTCCTAAGACCCTTGTTACTAACATCAAAGGACCCATTACAAAATGGGTACCTAAAACCAAGCATTGATCTCTTGTAGGTGTTTGCTTCCGGTGGGGGATCATGGTTGCTCAATAGTGGAGCCACAAATCATATGACTGGAAGCAAGGACTTGGTGGTGGACGTGCACAAGATTCCATCTATGCCCACCAACATCGAGTGGGGTGATGCCTCGTCTTCTAAGGTATTGGGTCTTGGCAAGGTTGTCATTTCTCATGATCTCATGATCGAGAAAGTCATGCTTGTTGAGTCCCTTGCTTACAATCTAATTTCCGTTTGTCAACTTGCACTCATGGGCTTTGCCACTTTCTTTGATATTGATACCGTGGCCCTCTTGTGGAGCAAGACTCTTAAAGTAGACTTTATTGGGCATGTCGAGAACGGTCTTTATGTGATTAACTTTTCGGAGCGACCCACTAATACCGTGACATGCCTAATGGCTAAAGTTGATGTGGGATGGCTTTGGCATCGCTGTTTAGCCCACATCAATATGAGATCTTTGCAAAGTCTTCTCAAGGGGGACCATGTCCGTGGACTAACAAATGTTAGTTTTGCCAAAGATCGTGCTTGCAGTGCTTGTATCGAAGGAAAACTTCATGAGAAGGCTCACCCTCCCACAACTATCATCTACTCGAAGAGACCCTTGGAGATCCTTCACATGGATCTCTTTGGGCCTCCATCCTTTGATAGTCTTGGGGTAGAAAGTATTGCTTGGTGATTGTGGATGATTATTCAAGATACACTTGGATATATTTCTTCAAGAGGAAGAGTGAGACTCAACAAACCGTCATTGACTTTGCAAATCAAGCTCAACGTCAACATGATGCAATGATCTTGACAATAAGGAGTGACAACGGCACCGAGTTCAAGAACTACACCTTAGATGAGTTTCTTAATGATGAGAGGATCAAGCATCATTATTCTGCATGATACACCCCTCAACAAAATGGTGTCGCAGAGAGGAAGAACTGAACGTTGATGGATGCGGCAAGGACCACGATGGCGGAGTTCAAGTCTCCATACAACTTTTGGGCCGAAGCCATCAACACAGCATGTAATGCATCCAATCGGCTCTATCTCCGCAAAGGCTTGAACAAGACTCCTTATGAAATACTTACCGGTAACAAGCCCAACCTCAAGTACTTCTGGGTGTTCAGGTGTAAGTGTTTCATTCTCAAGAAAGGTGTTCGTTTGTCTAAATTTGATGCTAGAGCTCATGAGGGCATATTTGTTGGTTATGCTACAAACTCTCATGCTTACCGTGTCCTCAACAAGTCCACTGGACTAATTGAGGAGACGTGTAATGTGGAGTTTGACGAGAATAACGGCTCCCAAGTGGAGCAAAGTGGTACTTGTGATGTACGTGATGAAATTCCTCCCCAAGCCATAAGAAGAATGGGCGTTGGTCATATCCTACCCATTGAGCAACCCCTTGTGGCCGAAGGAGAAGGACAATGCTCCACTCAAGTGGAGCCATCACAACCCAAGACCCACACGCTTCCGAAGAACAAAGTGAAGGCCCTCAACCTCGTGAACAAGATCAAGGGCAAGATCAACCTCAAGATGGTGGTAAACCACCAAATGATGCCCAAGGTCAAGTTCTCCCCTTCGAGCAAGTTCAAGATCAAGAGCAAGCTCAAGATCAAGAACAAGCTCAAGACGGCGCTCAAGATGATCAAGTTAACCCTCCTCTTTTCACATCCGAGGAGGAATTAGAGTGTCGTGCCATGAAGATCGCTTCCAAGCTCACTACCAAAGGTCATCTCATGGAGAATGTGGTTGGAAGCCTAAGAAAGGGGGTAAGCACTCGTAGACAATTAGCAAACTATTGTGAACATCATGCATTTGTTTCTTGTGTCTAACCCCAAAAGGTTTGTGAGGCGCTCGAGGACCCGGATTGGCTCAATGCCATGCATGAAGAACTCAACAACCTAGAGCACAACTAAGTGAGGAAACTAGTGCCAAGGCCGACCGGGAATCATAATGTCATTGGAACCAAGTGGATATTCAAGAACAAGCAACATGCTCATGGGATCATTGTTCGCAACAAGGCTCGTTTGGTGGCACAAGGCTACTCCCAAGTCGAGGGTATCGACTATGGTGAAACCTTTGCCCCCGTTGCTCGCCTTGAATCTATTCGTTTGTTAATTGCCTATGCTTCTCATCATAATTTCAAGTTGCAAAAAATGGATGTGAAGAGTGCTTTTCTTAATGGTCCCATTAATGAGTTGGTATATGTCAAACAACCCCCGGGGTTCGAGGATCCTTATTTCCCCGATCATGTGTACCAACTCCACAAGGCGCTCTATGGCCTTAAACAAGCCCCACGTGCGTGGTATGAGCACCTTACGGAGTTGTTACAAGATCGTGGGTTCGAAATCGGGAAAATTGACCCCACTCTTTTTATTAAGAAGGTCAAAGGGGAGTTGTTTGTGTGCCAACTATATGTTGATGATATTATTTTTGGTTCCCCTAACAAAGCTTTCAATGAAGAATTTGCCGCTCTCATGACCTCAAATTTCAAGATGTCTATGTTGGGAGAGTTGAAGTTCTTTCTCGGGTTCGAAATCAAGCAAAGAAGAGAAGGAACCTTCATCAACCAAGCCAAATACACTCAAGACATGTTCAAGAGATTCAAGCTAAGTGATGTCAAGCCGGCCTCCACTCCAATGCCCGTCAAATGCCAACTTGACATTGATCCCAATGGTAAAGCGGTGGATCAAAAGGTATATCGCTCCATGTTTGGAACCTTGCTTTACCTTTGTGCATGTAGACCGGATATCATGTTGAGTGTGGGAATTTGTGCATGGTTAAAGCCGCACCTAAGGAAAGCCACTTTGTGGCGGTCAAGCAAATCTTTCGATATTTGGCTCATACCCCAAACGTTGGCTTATGGTACCCGAGAGGAGCCAACTTTGATCTTTTGGGCTATACAGATTCAGATTGGGCAGGAGACAAAGTGGATTGGAAGTCCACCTCCGGAGGGTGCCAATTGCTTGGTTGCTCTTTAGTGAGATGGTCTTCTAAGAAGCAAAGTTGTGTACCTCTCTCGTCCACCGAAGCGGAGTATGTGGCTGCCAGTAGTTGTTGTGCTCAACTCCTATGGATGAGGCAAACTTTGAAGGATTACGGTGTCACTTGTGATGAAGTGCCTCTTTGGTGTGATAGTGAAAGTGCCATCAAGATCTCTCTCAACCCGGTGCAACACTTCAGGACGAAGCATATTGAGATTCGGTATCACTTCATCCGGGATCACATTAGGCGAGGGGAGATCAACCTCAAGTATGTCAACACTCATGATAACCTTGCAGATATTTTCACAAAGCCCTTGGAGGAAGCAAGATTTCACGAGTTAAGGCATGAGCTAAATATCATTGATTCGAGCAATGTGGTTTGAACCCTTGCACACCCCACCATACTCATCATGCTATCTTGTCTAGGTGTAGGCATGGACATAGGGGGAGTATTGTTCTCTCAATGAACTTTCCCTCCCCCCATTATGCATAAATTGATCAAACTCTTTCACATTAGCCATTTTTGATGGTACTTGTGCTTCAAAGACGAGTCTCGGTCATGGGCCCAAGGATAATTCTTCACGGTGCCATACCAACTGACTCATACATAGGTGGCTTCAGCCACCGCCCTCTCTTCCTGAGAGTTGTGGCTAGTGTGTTGGTCTTTGTTGTCTTGTGCCTTATTTTTCTCTGTGCCGTGTTCGTGTCATCGTTTGTGCTTGCTTCTTGGTTGTTCGGCATCTTGAAGGTTGTCTTGCAAATGTTGTTTCCCTCTTGTGTGAAACTTGCACTTTCTTGGGGTTATGGTACTACCGTGGCAAGCCACGGTACTACCGCAGGAGTTGGTGGCTCTGTGCGTGCACAGTTGCTTCCCAGGGGCACGGTACTACCGCTTCCATCGCGGCAGTAATTTTTTACTACCGCTGGAAGAGCAGTACTACCGCCCAGCGTGCGGTACTTCCGCCCGGGTGGTACTACCGCGATGACCCGCGGTACTACCGCGCCTGAGGGAGTCCTGGATTAGGGGGTATCCGGACAGCCGGACTATATACTTTGGTCGGACTGTTGGACTATGAAGATACAAGACTCGAGACTTTGTCCCATGTCCGGATGGGACTCTCCTTTGCGTGGAAGGAAAGCTTGGCGATTCGGATATTATATTTCCTTCCTTGTAACCGACTCCATGTAAACCCTAGCCCTCTCCGGTGTCTATATAAACCGGAGAGTTTGGTCCGTATGAGGACGATCACAACATTCATAATCATCATAGGCTAGCTTCTAGGGTTTAGCCTCTACGATCTCGTGGTAGATCAACTCTTGTAACACCCATATCATCAATATCAATCAAGCTAGGAAGTAGGGTTTTACCTCCATCGGGAGGGCCCGAACCTGGGTAAACATTGTGTCCCTTGGCTCCTGTTACCATTGGCCTTAGACGCACAGATCGGGACCCCCTACCTGAGATCCGCCGGTTTTGACACCGACATTGGTGCTTTCATTGAGAGTTCCTCTGTGTCATCGCTGCAAGGCTTGATGGCTCCTTCAATCATCAACAACGTTGTCCAGGGTGAGACTTTCTCCCCCGGACAGATCTTCGTGTTCGGCGGCTTTGCACTGCAGGCCAATTCGCTTGGCCATCTGGAGCAGATTGACAGCTACGCCCCTGGCCATCAGGTCAGGTTCGGAAACCTAAACTACACGGCCGATATCCGCGGAGAATTGATCTTCAATGGACTCGGGCCTACGCCAGGAGCGCCGGACAGTCACGATGTGCACGGCTTAGACCCGTTGTCGGACAGTGCTCGGAATATCGCCCCTGCAGGAGGCCCGGACCTAAATCCGGGGCAGATTGCGCCGCCCGAGGACGGGTGGATGGACCCCGCTCCGGAGGCCGCACACCCATCAGCGGTAGAGCCGAACACAGACTTCACCCCCAAGGAAGCCTATGACACCGGACCCCCGGACTCGTATCCAGCTGCAGGTTCTAGTTCGCACACCTCCGAGCCCGCGGGATCAGGTTGGGCTCCGGTAATGGAGTTCACCGTTGTGGATATCTTCCAGCACTTTCCCTTTGGCGACATGCTAAACTCGTTAAAGTCTCTCTCTTTGTCAGGAGACTCTTGGCCGAACTATGTCCGGCTCGAGCGGGAAACTGGCGACGAGGGAATTCGTTGCCCACCCACCACCCACTTCATAGCTACGGTCGATGATTTGACCGACGTGCTTGACTTCGACTCCGAAGACGTCGACGGTTTGGACGACGATGTAGGAGAAGAACAGGAACCACCACCCACGGGGCGGTGGACAGCCACCTCTTCATATGACATGTATATGGTGGAAACTCTGAAAGAAACCAATGGCGATGAGGCAATGGAGGATAACCCCTCCAAGAAGAAAGCAAAGCATGGGCGCCGCCAATGCCGCTCCAAGCCCCGCCACAGCAATACCGGCACCGGAGACGAAAACAATCCAGAAGATGCCGAAGATAAATACAAGCCCGATTAGCCTGCCTTCGAGCAGGCCGGACAAGTGACGGATGGATACTCGGCGAGGAACAACTACACGCCCCCCTCCGGAGACGAAGTGAGCCTCGGCGATGATCAATTTGGCGTACCTGAGGATCCCGCGATACAAGTTCTCTTCAAGCGACGGCTTATGGCCACTGCGAGGAGCCTGCAAAAAAAGCAACAACAACTCAAAACTGACCAAGATGTGCTCACTGACAGATGGACCAAGGTCCTGACCACCGAGGAATACGGACTCGACCACCTCGACAAAGAGCACACACAGCACAATTCGCTACCTCAGCCAAAGAAGGAGAACCTAACGCATACCCCGACGCCAATATACCACCACGCTCCAGGACAATACGCAGGAAACACGAAGCAACATCCTTAAGCCTCGGCGCAATCGTCATAAATGTCAAGTCAGGGAAGTTGGTGCCGAATCCTGCGGCCCCCGATCCGGTCAGCGGAAAAAGAGCAGCTCAAGCCCATCCGGCACAAGCAGCATACTCGATCAACCATGCGAAATTCATGGTACCCCTAGAAGGGTGGCCAAGCATACCAATAGAGAATGCCGGATCCTCAAAGCAAAATGGTCGGTCGCGCGCCGGAAACAATGAAAGGAGGTTCCAAACAACTAAAGACCGATCAAACATGGTGAAGTCAAAACAAGATCCCCCCAAAAATATGGCTGATCGTCTCTGACAACATCGACCGTCCGGACAACATTAGCCATAAGCAATTTTATTGCACTCACTATCAACCCAATAGCTGGAAGGATCAATTTCACACGAACCCCCACGGGCATAAGCCTATCAACAACATCTCCTCAAAGATGAAAGGTGCAAAGGCCAAGTTTTAACTGGCCCACCGTACTAATGGTTGTCTTCGGATCACCAAACAAATACAATGCCGAAGAATAAGTCTTCGGCACTGCCCCCCCCCCCCACACACAGTAGTTACCATATACTGTCGGGACGAACCACGTTGGATAGATCCAACGGGGTACAACATTAGGCCAGTCCCGCGTGACATAGTCACAATTATGGGCAAGGCCGAACTCCACCCTCAGGGTGGAAATCCTACCGCTGATGAAATAGCGAGCCATGCATGTTTATCAAATTTTGATTTGACAGCCAACTACTCGGACACCAAATGAGGAGTCCGAGCTACTTTATGGCATGATAGCCTAGTTCAGCCAGGCTCCGATCAGGCACCCGCGGTTCAACTACAGGACATGCATCTGCCCTTAAGCATTTGTCTTTACAGGCTAACCTTGGCACAGAACAAGACTGGCAACGTGGAATCAGCTCGGACGCACAAGGCAGGAACACATAAGTAAACCCCCCCCCCAAGGGAGGCAGTCCAGATACAACTCGGATCCACACGCATCCTCCTCCAGTTCGGCCACGACAGGTTCCGCCAAAAAACACCTCTTTCTATAATTATAACCCGTACTCATGTGCATAGACATGTTACCCTACTACAATGCGTAGACTTAAATAACACTTACCGGCCGTCGTTCCTCATTGACGCATTTCTGTCATAAACGGCACCCACGCCTCGTGTTATGCCCCAATATGCCAGGGGATTCATAATATTTATGATATGGCAACAAAGTCCGGCCACCTTTTCGGTCGCTCGGCACCCCGAACTTATAACACTATATGCATCAACTCCGAATCATGTCTTGGGTCATTAGTTGGGTTTTCCTGGCTCCCATGTTTTGGTACCTTACGTTGCGCTCTATCGGCTAAGGTAGCGCTGGGAGAACTACTGCCATTGTGTCCCGGTTCTGCCGGACGAGCACCTCAGTAGAGAAAGCCGAAAACTGACTGTCATGATACGGCGAGAGCTGGTCGCTGTTCGAGAGGTTGTAAAATCTTTAAAGATTTATTCTGCATAATGCCATTATAAATGCAAAGTGCGATGGATCGGCCTTCCGATCAGGCGCCGATAGAGCCCCTAGTACGGTCTTCCAAATACCAGGGGTTGCGCCGACCATACTCGAATTCCTATGGCTAGGTGAGAGTGATAAAGCCCTATAGTCTGATTGCCTGGTTCACGGTGAGTAACACCTCCTTAATAGGACCCAACAATGGGATAAAGAGTGTTCAAGTATATCCCGAACACCCCCGTACTTTTTATGAGGGGGCAGAAGCTGACGACTGGCCAACTCTCAGGATTTATATACACTAAACAGCCGCACGGGAAGAACAAAAAGTTCACATAAACATGCAATAAATAATAAAAATGCCATTATCCCGCATTACAAAGAATGGCACTACTGCCTTCAGGGAAATATAGTGTCTTTGGTACACTGATCCACCACAAGGCGGGCTCCTTTCAGGACACCCTCATAGTACAACTCGGGCTTGCGATGCTCCTTACCCTCCGGTGGCCCCTCAGTCATCAGCTTCTCTGCATCAAGCTTCCCCCAGTGCACCTTCGCACGGGCAAACGCCATGCGTGCACCCTCTATGCAGACTGATCTCTTAATGACATCCAGCCGAGGGCAAGCTCCAACAATCCGCTTCACGAGTCCGAAGTAACTGCTTGGAATTGGCTCCGCGGGCCACAGCCAGACAACCAAGTCCTTCATGGCCAGTCGGCCGCCTAGTGTAGTTCGACCAGCTGCTTCAGCTGATCGATAAAAGGCACCGGATAATTTGGCGCCAAATACTGCGACCAGAAATGCTTCTCCGCAGACTTCTTCTCCTCAGTCCGGTAGAATTGGGCAGCATCTGATATGCTGCGTGGCAGATCCACAAACGCCGCTGGAGAAACAAGAATTCAGCTTGTCTCTTAGAGTTCCTACCATTACTATGCAAAAATGCCTTTGAGTACAGGAGGCCTTACCAGCCGCAACCTTCTGGGCCTCTTGAATGTCCTTCAAAGCACCTCGGGCTCCTTCGCGAGCATCCTCTGCGGCTTGGAGAGCAAGGGCGAGTTCGGATTCTTTCCCTACCAGGCTCTGCTCCAAGGCCTCGCTTTTATTCACGGCCTCCTGGAGCTCTCGCTCAGCTTCAATGACCCTGGCCTCGTGCTTCTCACGAAGAGCCTGTTTGGCAGCGGCCTTATTGTCGGCTTCGGCCACAGCCTTCCTCAGCGCCTCAATTTCGGCACCCGCTCCTAGAGCATACAATACAAATATTTTTGTCAGGCGCAACTTCTAATTTGTGCTCAACTTAGCACAAGGTTTCGACATACCTTGCTTGTCCTCCAACTGCTTCTTCACACGGCCAAGTTCCTCTTCGGCCCGTTCCAGACGCTGCTTTAATTTGGACACCTCCGCACTATGAGCGGCGGTCGTCTCTGGGGACGCCTGTTTTCAAACAAAGGGATACACGCCATTAACTAAGTCTCCTGCAAAGCGGATGATTTGATCCCCTGTCCGGCTTTCCCTCCCTTTCGCCGGACAGTGCATCAGGGGCTACTACTCATACTGTGACAATCTCCAAAAGGTTTCTAAAAAACATACCTCAAAGCCCTTTATAAGGCTAAGGTAGGACTCATTCAGTCCGCTCTCGGCGGACTGAATCTTTTCAATCACCGCATCCATGAGAGTGCGATGCTCATCGATGATGGACGCACTCTTTAGCACCGTCGATAGGCCGTCGGGCAGCTCTGCTTGGACAGAGGTTGCTGGCGGAGCGGGCGGGCCTCCCCCTGCCAAAGGTAGATGCTCGCCCGATCCTGGAGCCCCAAAAGTCTCCAGGACCGTGTCCGGCCGCGGGCCGAATCATCGCCCCCGCCATCGACAAACATGGGAGTCGCTGCTCCCGTGTGTCCAACCCCAGGGATATGCTCCCCCTGGTTCAGGCCCCGCTGAGACGAAACCTCAGTGTCGCACCTAAGTTCCGAGGAAGGGCCCCCTGGTGGCGTCTCGCTCGCCAGGGCATCGGAGCTTAGCGAATCCTCTGATGAGGACTGTCCGGCGTGGGACCTCGCCGGGCTGTACAAAATGTGGCAACAATTAAAACTACTACATCCTAACGACTTCGGACACACAGGTGTGTGCGGGTCTTGTATACTTACGACTTTACCAGGGGCTGGGCCCTGGGATCCCACTCTGGGCTGCTATCAACAGCCATGGCGGACGCCTCGGGGAGGGGACCTTTCCCCCTTTTCAGCGATTCGGCCTCCAGGGATGAGGAAGCCGTCCTTTCCTTCCCTCCCCCTACGGGGGACTCGTCTTCGTCCTCCTCCTCTTCATGTTCGGAGGGGAGATGATTGTGGGAGTCTTCAGATTTTGTGTCTGAAGCGTCGCGACGACGGAGGCCACTCCGGGTCTTCTTGACCTGCTCGGAGGCCTCTTTCTTTGGCACCTTGTAAGGCGCTGGGACCAGCATCTTCGTCAGAAGAGGTCCAGCCAGTTCCTCCGACAATGGGGCCGGACAGTGTATCCCCTCCACCTTTCTCGTCCATTCCTGGGATTATTAAGAAAGCACGATAAAAGGCATCTCTCTCAGGACGCGTCAGCTAAAACATGGATGGACATAGCACAGCGATGACTTACCAGACTCGCAGAGCAGGATAGTTGATACCCGCGGTCCTCGGCGGAGCCCAGTAGTTTGCCGCACTTGAAGAGCACCTTCCAGATGTCCTTGTGGGAAGAGCAATAGAGCTCCCGTAGCGTCTGATGTTCGTCCGGGTCATATTCCCACAAACTGCAGGCCCGACGCTGGCAGGGGAGAACCAGGCGAACTAACATCACATGGACTATGTTGACGAGTTTGACATCCTTGTCAACCATGCTCTAGACGCGCGTTTGGAGCATCGATAGCTCGTCGGATGAGGACCAGTTCAGGCCCTTCTCGGGCCAAGACGTGAGCTGCAGTGGGGCTCCGAATCTGAATTCGGGGGCAGCAGCCCACTTTTTACTGCATGGTTCGGTGATATAGAACCACTGCCGCTGCCACTCCTTGACGGAATCATTGAAGGCACCGGTCGGACATACAACCTTGGGCATCTTGCTCACCATGGCACCGCCGCATTCGGCGTGCTCGCCATTCACCACCTTGGGCTTCACGTTGAAAATCTTCAGCCATAAGCCAAAGTGGGGCGAAGTACAAAGAAAAGCCTCGCACACGACAACAAACGTCGATATGTTAAGGAAAGAATTGGGGGAAAGGTCATGGAAATCTATCCCGTAATAATACATGATGCCGCGGACAAAATGAGGAAGGAACACGACCCTCTCGTGGGGCTCCGGAGTGGGGACGATCTGTCCCGCCGGTGGAAGACGGTGGCCGATTTTCTTGGCCAAGTACCCGGCCTCTCGGAGCTTTTTGATATCCCTCTCCCGGACGATAGAGGCCATCCATTTGCCTCCTGCTCCGGATCCGGACATCGTCAGAATCTCTCTTCAATGGAGAAGAAGGGGGCTTGGGCGCAAGGGCTCAAGCAAAAGGGAATGGACTAGCGGAAGGAACAGGCATGGGCAGAAAAGGGAGAGACCTTGTCTCTTTATAGAGGCAGTAAAAAGCTTTTGTGCCTCCCAACTTGCCTGGTGGAACCCGCTCATTCCCCACTCGCCGCAATTGACGGTATGGTTGGGCTACCCATACCCGTATTGATGAGAATCCCGTAATAAGGGGGCACGATCTCTGCTTCAGCAAAACGTGTAGGGGAAACCGCCTTGCAATGTGCGCTGTGGCTGGTTTTGGAAAAACAGTTTGAATAATAAACCGACCGTGGTGTCATGTCACACCATACAAAAGTTGTCAGCAGATTACATTTGTGAAATATTATTCTCTCTACGGTGGTATGTGAAGATCATCTTGCAGATCCGGACACGACGCAAGTGTTCGATAATTACTTTGGAGTATTCGGAGATGGAACCCGCCTTGCAATGCCGAAGACAAACTGCGCGCCGGACTCATCGTCATTGAAGCCTGGTTCAGGGGCTACTGAGGGAGTCCTGGATTAAGGGGGTATCCGGACAGCCGGACTATATACTTTGGTTGGACTATTGGACTATGAAGATACAAGACTCAAGACTTCGTCCTGTGTCCGGATGGGACTCTCCTTTGCGTGGAAGACAAGCTTGGCGATTCGGTTATCATATTTCCTTCCTTGTAACCGACTCCATGTAAACCCTAGCCCTCTCCGATGTCTATATAAACCGGAGAGTTCGGTCCGTATGAGGACGATCACAACATTCATAATCATCATAGGCTAGCTTCTAGGGTTTAGCCTCTACGATCTCGTGGTAGATCAACTCTTGTAACACCCATATCATCAATATCAATCAAGCAGGAAGTAGGGTTTTACCTCCATCGAGAGGGCCCGAACCTGGGTAAACATTGTGTCCCTTGCCTCCTGTTACCATTGGCCTTAGACACACAGATCGGGACCCTCTACCCGAGATCCGCCGGTTTTGACACCGACAGCGCCCACACGAGCAGGTGGGGGTTAAGAGCGGGGCAGGGGGAGTTCTAACTCCCCCATACCCATTCATCTCTATTCCCCACCCCGCCTCTCTCTCTCCTGCCCAAGAACGGCGTCGGAGGCCCTCGCCGGATCTCCATCTCCGGACGCTCTCCTCGGATTCCGACCTGTGGGATCGTTCCCCACCTCGCCCCCTTGCCATGGACCAAGGTTTTTCCCCAAGTTCCTCTCCTTTTCTTCCGTTCTTGTGCTTCTAGGTCTTGGGGAGATGCATGTGGTGTTCTTGAGATTTTTGGCTAAATTTGTGCAAGAGGGATTCATAGGAGAGTGGTAGTGTAGTAAGCATGTTTTTTGGATTGTCAAAATAAATCCGTTTGATCAACGGTAGTACCAATTTAGACTTGCGGAGGTTCTAGATCGAGATCCGCAGCTCCTGTCGCGTTTTTTGATCCATGCGGTACTACCACTCCTCCTGGAGTGGTACTACTGCAACCTTGCTTATAGCTGGCTTCGCGCGTTACTTCCGCTCCTTGGTGCGGTACTACCGCTTGGAGCGCAGAAGTAAAAAATTACTTCCGCTCCAGGCGCGGTACTACCGCGCCACCCCAGCACGGTACTACCGCGGCTGGTGCGGATGTAATTTTTTATATCCATACAACGGCCTGGTACTACCGTAGATTCATCCTGAGCTCTTTTTCTGTCCAAATCTCGTGCTTATTTGTTTCTTTTGGCTTCGGTCTTGGCATTTGCATTGATCCTTATTGTTTCTCGTGTGTGTTCTTGTGTTTTGTGTCTAGGTGGTGGCTCTGGTTTCCATGCTCATCGCTAGAATCCTAGTTGTGACACAGGGTCAAAGTGGTTGCGCAACCAAGATGAAGCTCCAGAGGGGTCCACTGCCTCCCAACGCAGGACCAAGCACACCGTCACCAAGCAGAAGGAGCATGTCATGGGCATGGATGAGATGCCTCAGGCCGAGTTTGTCATTCGAAGGAAGATCAACCCATATGTGAATCCCCGGGCTAACTTCAGAGGCAATGATCTCTTCTGGACCAAGCAGCAGAATCTTATCTATCTAGATGTGATCAAGGCCAAGCAGAACATCTACGTGGAAGTTCACTGGATTTACATGCATCATATGAGGCAGGACAAGAACTGTGGCTACTTTGGAGAGGCCTTGGATCTGGTGAAGCAGTTCGGCATTGAGCGCATGCTTACTTTTCACATGGACTTTGATCCAGAAATTGTGGCTCCGTTCTTTGCTTCGGTCCACTTCGACTTCGATGAGGCAAGGACCATGACTTTGATGACCAATGGTCGACAGATGACTGCTAAATGGAAGGAGTTCATGGAGTTGCTTCAAGTTCCAATGAAGGGCTCGACACGCCCATTGGAGTTCGCCCTGATGCCAAGTCTGAGTCTACCAACAATAACAAGCTCATGCCCTTCCTTGCTCAGAAGACACTTCCCAGCAAGAAGAAGGTGTGGGTACTGAACCCCTTCCTTGACATCATGCATCGGCTCTTTCGCAACACCCTCTTCCCACGCATTGGTGACATGGGCCAGGTGCATGCTTACCTTGTTGACATGATGCTCATTTGTGAGGAGGCTCGTCAAGTTCAGACTCAACCACTTGATGTCTCACAAATCATGTGGTCTGAGCTTCAATTTGCCGTGTTCAACTGTAAGGTCCCCATCTATGGCCCTTACCTGTTTCACTTGATTTCCAAGACTTGGGAGAAGCTCTATCCCAATGATGAGTTTGAAGCCCCAGGCTGGATTCGTCATGAGCCCATCAAGCTCCGCATCAAGAGCCAATGGTCTAACACCACCACTGCTGCTGAGGCTGCCAAGATGGCTGTGGATGAGGAGGATATTGAGGAGGAGGAAGCTGCTGAGGATCGTTCTGCTGGTTACACTCCTCCCTCTACTGAGCCCTCTTGGGCGAAGAAGCTGAAGATCAAGATGAAGAGGTTGTTCTGCATGCAGAGCAGGGTCAGTACAAGGCCCATATTGCTTAGAAGGAGAGTCGCCGTCGCGACAAGAGGATCTTGAGGGCGTGCAGCGAGGACGCATCTAGCGGATCTGAGAAGCACATCACCCTCGAGGCTGCCTGGATGGCTAAGCAGGGCTACAAGTGGATTGATTCTGAGGAGGAGACCATTCCTGCTGCTGAGTCCGGTGACGAGGAGTCGTTTTCCGCCTGAGCTACCACCTATATCGTAGGTGCCCTCTCTCTGCCTTTTTGGTGTCTCAATGCCAAAGGGGGAGAGAGTGTAGGAGTTGCATGTCATGTGTTTCCCTTATCGCTTTGCTTTCCGACTATTGAACATCGTTTGCTTTGGTTTGATTTGTGCTTGTGAGACTAAGTTCTATCATATGGTGCAAGACATATGCACTCCTACTTATCTTAGTGTTTAGTTATATCCATCATCTTGCCTACTTGCTTAGTGTTGATTTTACTGTTGCAAGAGATGCCTTGTCTATAAAATATAGGGTGAGTGTTGATCCTAGTGCACACATCTAGGGGGAGCCCGTCTATATTTTGTAGATTGTGGATTTGTCGTTGCCTCACTCTATAACCCTATGTGCAAATCCCATATTGTCATCAATCCACCAAAAAGGGGGAGATTGTAAGGGATACTTATCCCTTAGTAGTTTTGGTGATTGATGACAATGCTTTTGCGGACTAATCATGTGCATTGAGCTTTTCACATATATCATGACTGAACACAAGATGATTTGTTGCCCCTCGAAGATTATTGAAGACGACGTTTCTCTACGTTTCTTTTCGGTGGATTTGAGTCGTAGCAAAGCCGTACTATTAAGAGGGGGTCCGCGTTGGAAAGGTTTGGGTGGAATCTCACGTACAGACATTCATTTTGCACTGCCTTCCTTTGGCTCTTTGGAGCTTTCTCCGTCTCACTGTGTCTCTGCAGAATGAAGGACTCCTAGTGTTGTTGTTCATGGGCTGGCGGTAGTACTGCTCCCTAGAGTGGTACTACCGCAGGCACGAGCGGTAGTACCGGGCTCTGGCATGGTAGTGTCGTGGGCGCCCACGGTAGTACCGCTCCTTCTAATACAACAGGCAATTCATATCTAGGGGGAGAATCATAATCTTCAGTTTCAATAATATCATCAGTTTTAGTAATTTCACTCTCTCTAACCCTAGCAAGTTGTTCATCAAGAAATTCACCTAGTAGCACAATATTATCAAGCGAAGAAGTAGTATCATTATAAGCATCATGCATAGCAGAAGTGGCATCATCAATAACAGGCGACATATCAGAATCAATAGCAGGTATAGGTGTCACAAGTTTACTCAAAACACAAGGTGAATCAAGTGCAGAGCTAGATGGCAGTTCCTTACCTCCCCTCGTAGTTGAGGGAAAAATCTTTGTTCTTTGATCTTTCAAATTCCTCATAGTGGTCAACAGATATAAATCCCAAGTGAATCAGAGAACAGAGCTATGCTCTCCGGCAATGACGCTAGAAAAAGGTCTTGATAACCCACAAGTATAGGGGATCGCAACAGTTTTTGAGGGTAGAGTATTCAACCCATATTTATTGATTCGACACAAGGGGAGCCAAAGAATATTCTCAAGTATTAGCAACTGAGTTGTCAATTCAACCACACCTGCAAGACTTAATATTTGCAGCAAAGTATTTAGTAGCAAAGTAGTGTGGAAGTAACAGTAACAGTGGCAAAAGTAACAGTGGCAGTTTTGTAGAAATCGCAACAGTGGCAACGGAAAAGTCACTTAGCAAAGATCAATATGAAACAAGCTCGCAGGCAATGGAACAATGATGGATAATTATGTCGGATGGCAATCATCATGCAATAGTTATAACATAGGGTGACACAGATCTAGCTCCAATTCATCAATATAATGTAGGCATGTATTCCGAATATAGTCATACGTGCTTATGGAAAAGAACTTGCATGGCATCTTTTGTCCTACACTCCCGTGGCAGCGGGGTCCTATTGGAAACTAAGGGATATCCTTCTCGAAACCCTTCCCTTTACCTTCATGTGCAATGTTTTACTTTCCGCTGCTACACTCTTAGAATTGCATGTGTAGCACTACAAAAAAAATACACTTCCGTGATGATACGTGTTTGTCACAGTAGGTCCCGTTTTTTGTCATGCATGTACATCCATGACAAATTTATGACAGAATCGAGATAGTCATACCTGTGTTGTCGTAGAAGTGTTCCATGACATTACCAAAATTATCATCACGGAAGTGTCCACTTCCATGACGATAAATCGCGCGTCACAGAAGTGCTTTCGTCAAGGGTGACCGACACGTGGCATCCACCGTAACGGAACGCCGTTAAGCTATCGGGTCGGGTTTTGGATCCGATAACCCGTTAACAGCCCCGACCAATGGGGATTTTCCACATGTAAAATCATCATTGGCTGGAGGAGACATGTGTCAGGTCCGTGCTGGCACAGGTGTCACTCATCCAATGGGTGAGACGCGCCTATGATATGTTGACACGTGGACCGGCCCATCAAGTTTAAATGGGCCGGCCCAACTAAAGGCCCACAAGATTTTGCGGACTATAATGGGCCGGCCCAGCTAAACGCCCACGAGATTTTGCGGACCATAATGGGCTGGCCCAGCTAACGGCCCATAAGATTTCGCAGGCCATAATGGGCCGGCCCAGGTAAAGGCCCACAAGATTTTTGTTTGCCATAACGGGCTGGCCCAGGTAAAGGCCCACAAGATTATTACGGATCATAATGGGCCGGCCTGGCTAAAGGCCCGCGAGATTTCGCCGACATTAATGGGCCGGCCCATCTGTAGGCCCACAAGAATTTGAGGTCCCTAGTAGGCCGGCCCATTAACTGGCTGCCATGTTTTGGGCCAAATGCCAGCCCATATTTGATCCGGTCCATTAATGGCCTGCCACGTTCCGGGCCTAATAGTGGCCCATATGAGATCCGGCCCGTTAAAAGCCTACCACGTTCTGGGCGAAATTATGGCCCAGATCAGGTACGGCCCTTTAAGAGGCTATGGGCTCAATTATGGCCCATATCAGATTCGGCCCGTCAACTAGACACTATGCTTTTGGGCCCACTTGCTAGAGGCCCACTTAGTAATTTGGCCTGACATTAGTTTTGGCCTCTTAAGGACCGGTTTAACATTTCGGCCCTATATTAATTTTGGCCTGTTAAATGCCCGTCATATAGTTGGGCCTAACTACGGCCCGGTTTGCATCCGGCCTGCTCGCAGCCGATATCTGATTGGGCCAAACAAGGACCAAGATAATTTTGGCCTGTTAAAAGCCCATGATTTGATTCGCACAATCATGGGCCGGGATTCATTTCGGGCTGCTATCGGCCCGATAGCTGTTCAGCACGTTTCAGGCCCAACCTACATCGTGATTGCATGACGGCCCGATTATGTATCGTAATTTTACGGTTTGGCCGGTTTACTGCGAAGACAGGATAAATATACAGTAAAATAACTACAGCATCGTGAATAAGAAAAAACCTAGACTATACAACAAAGAAATTACATCATATTACATCCACTGGGCATCAAAGTTCGCCACTATGATAATAAAGCACAAGCAGACAGCAGATTACATACATTGGGCATCAAAGATCGCCACCAGTGCAAATAAACACGCCGACAAAATAAGATACAAAACCGACAGCACTTCAATAGAGTTCAAGAAAGGTTAGCCCTGCTGGGGAGCTGCAGCACAAGAAGCTGAGCAAGATGATGAGATTGCGCTTGTTCAACACTTAAATCTTCCTCACTCTGAAAGATAAACAAGCAGATAGATGACAAGTTTTGCACATAAAAGTATCAGTGCTGACAATTCATCACATTTCTTACTGACGAATAAGGTGACACAGTTTAAAATTTCATTAACACAATATGGTATTGTTCAGGTCAAGACATGGCAGGAAATGACATTGTGAAGGAGTTGGCAGCTTCACGACACCACTGGATTACAGATCAAGAACTCATAAGTATCAATGGTTAGTGTGCTGTCAGTTTATCCCATTTCAGATTGGCAAATAAAGAGACGATTTAAATAATACTCCCTCCGTCCGGAATTACTTGTCATCAAAATGGATGTGTCTAGAACTAAAATACATCTAGATGCATCCATTTCAATGACAAGTATTTTCGGACGGAGGGAGTAGTAGAATGATATGACATTGTTCATAGTTAAGACATTGCAGAATATGACATTGTGCTGTAGTGGGTAGGTTCACCACACCACTAGATTACGGATGAAGAACAGAAGCATACATGCAGTGCAAAAGAAGATCACTTGCTCTATATACTTCAATTTACATGGTATGAATAAGGAACTTGGGTGTACAACTGAAAACTTAAATTGAGAAAGGACAAGCTTTTGTTTATGAACTACTCCCTCCGTTCTAAAATAGATGACCCAACTTTATACTAACTTTAGTACAAAATTGGGTCATCTATTTTGGAACGGAGGGAGTACATAATAAACTTTAAACATGCAATTTGATGCAAACACCAAAAATAAACAGCTGTTGCAGTCATGCCTAACCAAATATATACAACAAAGTTTGAAGGCTTGAGATGGACAAACTTACATTATTGGTGAAGACAGGCTCTATAAAGGCCTTGTCCATGCTGATGGGGGGGGGCAATTCAAGAAGTTTACCACATAATCTTCTTCATAAGCATTGCCTTTATTCTACATTTTGTTAAGAGTAAATATAGATGTGATAATATACAAAAAATGGAGAATATTTAAGATAAGATGAAGAGTGATGCTACATAACCAAGTAGCTATAAATGTAAGTGCAGCAATACAGGCAAAAGGTACAGCCAAGAGCAATGCACAGCTAAACTTCTTTAGTACCAACCTTATGTTAAGAGTAAATATAGATCTGATGTGTAGAAAATGGAGGGCAAAGGAAAATAAGCTGCAGAGTGATGGTACATGAACAACTACCTGTCATTATAAGTACACTGATAAAGGACAGCATGTACTTACAAGAACAATGTAGAGCTAAAAAAACATTAGCATTGGATATATTCTACACTAATGTAACCATTCATACAGATCAGATAATTTGGAGCGAACAATTGATAAGCAATCTATCATGCATACTGCTGTCACATAATGAACCAGGTATGTATGCAAGTACAGTGATACAGGACAACAGGTACTAACAAGAGCAAAGCAGCAGGCATCATATTTGCGATATCCTGTCGTTCTTTTCAAACCAGAATTCCTCTTCGAGCAGATTTCCTGCAAACAAGATCCGTAAGGCACATGCGGAAAAGTAGAAGTTCAAATTGTCATGTGATTTCATATACAGTACCTCATCCTGGGAACGAGACCAGTGCATAACAATGTTTTTCCATTCAATGTCTTCTAAATTGAGCACAGGAGACTTCACCGGAAATTCGTTTATAGATTTGCCACCAAAGTGTGATTTCCTCAGGTAACATCGATACTGCTGCAATGCTTCCTTGAAAAGCATAAGCAAGCTTTGCTCGTCATGACTATCCAGATTGACCCTCGCCTAGTTACAACAATGTAATGTAAATCATTGATGTGTTCAATCAGCAGAAAACAGGAAAATAATAACCATGAATAATAGCACTTACACGTAAGTTGGACAGGAAGATGTGAAAATGGTGTTTGTCTTCACAATAATCTTCCCATGATGGGAATATATGCATGTAGTCCCTAACAACATTGAAATCATTGTCTTTTAAACTGGGAATAAATGGAATGGGGTTCCAATCTGCAGGAATTGGCCATCTCTGTAGTTGGGATAGGTCTTCGGCCGGTGGACTTGCTGTACTTTTTGCTGGAGTGGGATTTTTCTGTGGTACAGCTGGTGCTATGGCAAATGAAATCGGTATACCTTTTGCTGGAGTGCAGGTCCTGTGTGGTGGGGCTAGTGGTGTGGCCAGTGAAGTATGGGTACAGTCTGCTGGAGTCGGTCCTACGTTTTGTGTCACAGCTCTATCGAACATGGTAAAGAAGAGCAAGCAGATTTTGGATAATAAAATGTTGGTTGCGTAGTGCCCACACATGATGAACCAGAGCGCATTAAGAATGCAACTCCCAGCTGTCTCTCGACCATTTCAGGCGGTTGGATGAAGATCCTACGTCTCCTAACCTTTCTTCTTCCTCGTCTCTGATTCTTCCCATACAGAACACCGCACGGGCCGCCGGCCGGACCACCGGCCCCCACTGCCTATGTTCCTCCGGCACCCCCACCCGCGTCGAGTTTTCTTCGTTCGGCGAGGCCCCACAACCACCCGAGCCCCTTGGATCGCACCGGCGAACTCCGGCGAGCTCTGAAAAATCGACTGGCCCAATTTTGAAATTTAGTCTACTGTGATTTAACTAGTGTGGAATATAAAAGGGGAAAACCATAAGCATTGGGAGTATAGTGTTGAGCGTGCCATGGCGGATCTGAAGGTGCAAACCGGACAAAGGCAACTTCGCAACCAAGACAAGAAATCAGAGTAAAGCAGTGGCGATCTATTTTCTTGCTGCGATAAATAAGTTGAGCAGATACGAAAGAGTACCGCCTCTGGTGCGGCGCCGTGTACGCATCTGGTGAGAATTTGACGGTGTTGCGGTAGCGATGGCTGTCGGCGGCGTGGAAGTAGATCTAGGAGGGTAGACGGTGGCGGCGGAGCGTGGTGGACGAGACGGTCGTAGGAGCGGCGCCGGCAAGGTGGACGACGGTGGGGATGAAGCGAGAGGACGGGATGCAAGGATCCCGGTCCGAAGGCGTGGATGAGAGAGGTCGATCTCTTGTAATGGACGGCGGCGTCAGGGTATCAGCTCCGGCATGGTGGAGGAGGACGGCGGTGGATGGGGTGGCAGACGGCGGCGGACGGAGGAGGGTGGGGTGGAGAGGGTGTTTTGGCGCCCACGGAGTACGAATGGGGAAAAGGGAGGTAGAGAGGAAGGGGGGAACCATGTATTCAGGGTGCGCTTGTCTCAAATGCGAGGAAATTTACAAACTTAGCCCCCGTTTCAAATTTCTACTACATCACAGCAACATTAGTCGGTTGGGGATAGGACGGTAATCTCGCATACACTAAACCGACGAGAGTTTGTTTTTGGCGCCCATCGTGTATGAATATGAATCGAGGAGGGAGTCGATTTCGGCCGAGGGCACACTGTGTTTTGGCGCCCACTGTGTATGAATCCGGGTGAGAGGCGGTTACATCACGTTTGGGTGAAATTACAAACCTACCCCTATTGAAACCTATAGAACTCCAGCAGATAGGCTTTGCGCGGCAGGGATAGGCAGTAGTGATTTCCATCTCGCAGATTTTGGTTTCGGGCGGTTACTGCGACTTTCCCCACTTCGTTCAAATTTTGCACAGTGCACGTTTACTGTGCCAACTCAATTTGAATCCCGTTTGTATTCTACTATTTTTTTCGGGCGGGATCCATTTTCAATTGGAATTACATTCTATATACATCATTTTTTTACATATATACTTTCAAAAGCACAACACCATTTATACATAAATATGGTTTACAAATGGCATGATCTCAGATTCATAAGGTTGTATCCATCAATTTGGATTTTCAAATATTTGAAACCACTTTATGTTGAAATCCAATGTATGCATTCCTCGCTAACTGTCTCCAACTAATGTGTGTTTCATGCGGAGTTTTTTTAACTTCTCAAACATGTATAATGTGTTTCACACACGCAACATATAGTGTAATCCCGTTTAGACATTAATTTCATATAAACCATGCATTGTTTGTAATTAAAGAATCTATGGATCACCAATATTGATAAACTTGTCATACCCTAGCTAGTTCATGCATTAGAGTGTTGCATCATGTCTATTCCATTCAACAGAAACTTGAAATGGGGATGACAGAACCCCCAGCCCCCTCTGAATCCAACTAGGGTTTACTAAAAATATTTTCAATGAACCTGAAATGCCCTTCTAAAATGTCCATCATTTTTGTTTTGGTTCAGAACCTCTGCCAAAAGTGGTGCACAATTTTCTAGGTCATCCTAAGGTCTTTGAATTAAATCATAAGTATCCAAATAATCCTAAACTAAAATGTTCCATGTTGTTCATATCCTAAAAAGTGGGCATGAGCAGTGTGGAGATTTTTGGAGTTGCTTAGGTATTTTTAGAAAGTCCAAAAAGTTACAGAAAAAAATAGAAAACAGAAATAAAAGAGAGAGAGGGAACTAACCTGGCAGCCCACCAGCCGGCCCACCTAGCCGGCCCAGCCCAGCAACCGCTCCAGCGAGCTGGTTGGCTTGGCCAGGCAGGCAGGCAGGTGCTCGACGGCGACTCCAGTGCGCGCCACGCAGCTGCTCGCCGCCCTGCTTCCTCCCCTCGCTGCCCTGCTGGCCTGGACGACCTCCACGTCACGCCCCGAACCCCATGGACACATTCATTCTCCCCTGCCTCTCTCCCTCGCTCTCCTGTTCCATGGCCGACGCTGCCGCGCCCGCACCATCGTGAAGCTCGCGCTCTCCGTCGTCCTTGCGCCGCGCCACCGTGTCCAGGAGCTCCGCCGCCCTCCTCTACATCGAGCTAGCCTAGCCCCGAGCGCTCGCTTGCCCCGAGGCCTCTACACTGACCTCGTCCGACCCCACCACCGCCGGAGATCCCTTTCACCGCCGCCGCCGCACCAGCTCGTCCCCGACCGCGCTGTTTGCTCCCTCGAGACCGCCGTGAGCCCAGCTACCTTCTCCCCCTTTCCTTTCTCGCTCTCGTGCACCACAGCAAGCACACGAAGCTTCACCACACGCGCCACCGCCGAGCTCGTCGCCGACGTGTCTCCGGCCAACCACCGGCCACACCACCGTGTCCAACACACTCATTGCATCCCCAGGAGCCCAACGCACCTCACCACGAGCCTCGCCGTGTCCCGTAGCCTCGGGTTCATCCTCACCCGAACTCCGGCGACCGCCAAGGTCATCGCCGGCGACATTTCAGGCCACCCCGAGCTCAACCACCACCACCAAGAGCTGCGGCTTGCCCCCAGCTACGCGTAGACGCCCTCCGCCGCTCATTTGGTCGTCGGAACGCACTAATGCACTCTCTCCGCCGCGTCAGGCCTCGTCGGCGGCTAAACGCTAGCGGGTTTGACCCCGTTGACTTGACTGGGTGGGCCCAGGTTGACTCCCCCTGAGTCTATGACAAGTGGGGCCCGTTCTGCTAATTAACTTAGATTAGCACTAACTAAATTTAGTTAGTTTAAATAACTACTGACACGCGGGACCCACTGGTCAATTTGACCTGGACCAGCTCTGTTGACCATTGACGTCATCCTGACATAATGCTGATGCAGTAAGTTATTTACTGGAGTTATTATTACACAGGAAATTCCAGAAAATACCACAAACTTCAAAAAATCATAGAAATTAATCTGTAGCTCCAAATGCAAAGTGTTATATATGAAAAATGATCAGAAAAATCCAATCTATCCATCTGTACTGGTTTCATGCATGTTTAAACAAGTTGACCTGCTGCTTAGTACAGAACTAGATAAAGCACTTAAAAGGGCCACTTATGAGTTTGAAACTTGAATCTTTGGTTCAAAATAGTTCAAACCCATCTGGTCGTAGTTGCATTAGCCCAATACACTCATTTTGCCATGTCTCATACATGCATCATATTGTTGCATATTTTTTGGTGATGATGGTGTATCGGTGCTCTCTGCGGCAGGTTCTGGCCCCGAGGAGTACCGTGATTACCCCAACGAAGAACAATATCAGTGACCGACCCATCAGGCAAGCAACCAACCATTTGATCATATCGATACAATCCCATGTTCTCGCTTCTGCTCTCTTTTACTGCATTAAGACAACGCGATTCAAACTGTTGTGTGCTACGGTAGTTGAACTCATTTCCTCTGCATGACCTGTCATTGCCACAGTAACTAGATGAAACCCACTAGCATGTGTAGGAGTTGATTGAGCCATATGAATGTGTTGTTCCTACCTTGCTATGCCTGCTATGCTTAGAGTCGTGTCAGGTCTGGTTCATCTGGGTGATGGGCTAGAGTGAAATGATCATGTGGGTATGAGAGTAATGTGGTGAACATGATTTGGTAAAGGTATCGATGAGAGGCCATGTAGGAGTACATGGTGGGTTGTTTCATTGAAGCCGTCCTTAAGCACTGAGATCTGTATTTGTGATTTAAGAATAAGCTACTACCATGCATTGGGCCCGAAACCAATGGACCCTCTCGGCTTCTTATTCACCCTAGTCCTCTGTCCAGGAGTTGCAAGTAGTTTCTGGTGTTTGTAGTTTACTGGAGGCCGTGGGCAGCGCTGACCCGCGGGGTGGGCTGTGATGCGGTAGGTACGTGGCACGGTGTACCGGATGCCTGTTAGATATCTCGGGAACCATGCACACATTGTTCGGGGCCGTATGTGGAAACCTCGGCCGGACTCCCTGCGGATGGAACCTGGATAGGCGATAAACCTGGACTAGAGACTTAGGTGTTTAGGTAGGTCATGGCCGACACCCACGTTGGGCTTCCGCTTGAAGGTTGCCGAGTACATGTCGTGTAAACGGCAATAAGTGGTGAGAGCGTGTATGAAGAAGTACACCCCTGCAGGGTTAACATCATCTATTCGAATAGCCGCGTCCGTGGTAAAGGACTACTTGGTTGCCTATACAGTTCATAGAAAAGTAAATGGAAACTACTAAAAGCTTCAAGATAAGTGTGAGTGCCGAGGATGGCTCTTCCGTAGGAAGACGGAGGTGGATCCTCGGTAGTGTATTGAAGTGGTGAGTAGTGGACTCGAGTGTGCAAAACCATTGGAGTCTCGTAGGATAGCTTAGCCAAGAGTCAAAGCTGGCTTGCTGCAATAAGCCCACCAACCCTTCTTGATAATGTGCATGTATGTAGGATCCGATGTAAGTCTTGCTGAGTACCTTTGTACTCATGTTGCTTTAATTTACATTTTACAGAAGATGCTACAACCCCTTCTGACGGGTTCTTCATAGACGTTGACATTGATGAGTAGACTGAGGCCCACGTGGTGATCCTGAGCTTGTGAAGGACCATGTAGTATAGCTAGGCTTATCCAAGCCTCTTTTATTTTACTAGTTGTCTGTACTCAGACAAGTTACTTCCGTTGTTGGCTTATATGCTTGTATGACTTGAATGTGGGTTGTGTGACCCATACTTGTGTGTATGCTATGTATGGCTCTCTGAGCCTTTAAATAAAGTACTTGTGTTGTAGAGTCATGTTGTGATGCCTTGTTGTATTTGCACATATCGAGCATATTGTGTGTATGATTGAAATGCTTTGTGTGTGTGGGATCTGACTATCTAGTTGTTTATCCTTAGTAGCCTCTCTTACCGGGAAATGTCTCCTAGTGCTTCCACTAAGCCATGGTAGCTTGCTACTGCTCCGGAACACTTAGGCTGGTCGGCATGTGTCCTTCGTTCCTGTGTCTGTCCCTTCGGGGAAATGTCACGTGATGAATACCGGAGTCCTGCTAGCCTGCTACAGCCCGGTTTACCGGAGTCCTGCTAGCCCAGTGCTACATCCCGGATTCACTCGCTGATGATCGACACGTTCGATGCTAGGTCATGGATGCCTGTCCCTGTAAGTCTGTGCCACTTTGGGTTTACGACTAGCCATGTCAGCCCGGGCTCCTTACCATATGGATGCTAGCGTCACTATCATATATGTGTGCCAAAAGGCGCAAACGGTCCCAGGCAAAGGTAAGGTGACACCCGTGGGAATACCGTGCGTGAGGCCGCAAAGTGATATGAGGTGTTACATGCTAGATCGATGTGGCATTGAGTCGGGGTCCTGATAGCATTGGCATCAGAGCCGGACTGCCTGTAGGTTCTCCAAGCCAAACTGGTCGATGTTGAGTCTAGAAATGCTTTAGTTATATGTAGGGGAATTGATTGTGGGATGGTACGTAAGGCTCTTTTTACTCCTTTACCTCATGGCATTCTGATCTGAGTCAGTCCATTCTTCCACCGGGGGTTAAGGATTAGGATCTCTCCTCTCTATCAGGTTCACATGTTACTAATCAGTAGTATCTTATAGGTTTGATGATTACGAGCCTAGATCAGTTTCTACCACCTAAGTATGTTATCAGTTGAATCAGATCCTTGATATGATGTTGTTGAGTGGTTTTGCAATCTGTTGTGAATGTCTCAAAATCCTTTTTGAGCATTTACAGCCATTATGCTGTTCAAATTCCGCTAGAAATTCTAATGTCTTTGTGTTATATCATGTTTCAGATGGCCACTCGTGCTCAAAACCAAGTGGATCGCCTGACCCGGTGCCTCGATGTGCCCGGTCATACGACTATGTTAGTCCGGGTAATGATCGAGACGGGTTACCGTTGGTATCCCGAATACACTGTCGAAGAGCAATTCCGAGACTTTAATCAAAGCCAATATCTCTGCACTGTCAGGATATTTCCCTCTTATCCTGGATCTACCGAGCCCCTCCACTGTTCCTATGGACTCAGGGTTACTATTGAGATGGCTGTGCAGGATGCTGCCTATTCTATGATGACCATCATGCGAGTCAGGACTGGCCTGCTTCGGAACACCGACTTCCGTTATATGCCAGCTTCACTCCCGGGAGCGCAAGGGTATCTCCAGGCTATCTATGCTGACTCCACATAGGAGGACTCACTAACTCGCACCACTGCCGAGATGCTCGAGGATAAGGACCGAGAGAATCGGGCCTTGAGACTGGAGCTTTTCAACACCCGTGCTGATCATTGGGCCACCTTGACTCGGTTTGCACCGGTTGTGCAAGCTGGATGTATGGATATGAGGGACCTGTATCCTGTGAGATCTGCTCTGCTAGACATGGTGGATTGGCGTGATGTGGGAGGCATCACCCCACCCCGTGGTCCCCGCAGGCCACCGTTTGTTGGTCCAAGACCTCATCCTAGCCCCTATGGTCCACAAGCTCCTCAGGACCGTCTGTTTCTGGATGGTCACGTTGAGCTTCCAGGCCATGGTGGTGGCTTCTATGAGGACTACTACGGAGTTGTCTGAGTTAGTAGTAGTTTCACTAGTATTGTAATAGTTGTATTTCCACCATCCTGCATGACCTGTGGAATATGACTTAGTGGGTATCAATTCTGGAGGTGTAGAAAAAAATAATGTATAGGAGCTTGGAATGCCTCCGATGAGATGTAATCTTCCTTTCACCGTAGTAGTACTTTGTTTGGTTTTGTACTAAACCTTGTATGGTGTGTATGACGATGGAATAAAAGAAGCAGTTTCTGTATCTACCATGTCATATGAATGATCATCTTGCATTCCGAGTTATCCATTACATTCTACATTTCTATGTCAGAATCTTGTCATCCTAGACTAAACCATTGTCTTGTTTTCCTAGGATGGTCAACACCCGCAACAACCCTGCTCCCCCAGAGCAGGCCGAAGGCAGCAGAGTTGGGGAAGCAAACCTGCCTCACCCTCCTTCTCTGGCTGAGGTTATGCTGGAGGCTGAGAGAAACAAGCGAGAGACCAACCGTTTGTTGGAGCGCATCAAACAGAACACAGCACAACACCAGAGGAATAACTTGGTGTCGCTCAGCGACTTCATCAAGTTACATCCACCCACCTTCCACCACTCCGTCGAGCCTCTCGATGCTGATGACTGGCTTCACAGCATTACTCACAAACTATGTTCTGCACTCGTAGCTGAGGCTGATAAGGTCACCTTTGCTGCATATCATCTCGAAGGCCCCGCCAGTCTCTGGTGGGAGAACTATGAAGCTATACGCCCAACGGGCCAGGTCACTACTTGGGCTGAATTCAGCGAGGCTTTCTGTGAACATCACATTCCGGAGGGTCTCATGGACCGTAAACGTGAGGAGTTTTGCAGTTTCACTCAAGGTAGACTCTCTGTGGATGCTTACAGCAGGGAGTTCGGTAACCTAGCATGTTATGCAACTGAGGAAGTTTCCACTGATGCCAAGAAGCAGGCAAGGTTCCGCAAGGGACTTAGCCCTAAGCTTCGTCGTGACCTCTGTCTGCATGAGTGCACATCTTTTTAGAAGCTTGTGAACAAGGCCATCAGTGCTGAGTCTTGTCAGACTGATTTTGAAGCAACACGCAAGCATGGCCATGACATGGGTTCCTCATCTGGTGCTGGACCACAGAAGTGCCGGGTGTGGGTGCCTAACACTGCCCTGCCACCCAGGTTCACACCAAGGCCATCCTATCAGGCGCCTCGCCCAGCTCAACAGTATGCACCAGCTAAGCCCTATGGTGGGCCAACCAACAATGCTCCTCCACGCACCAGCTCCGTGACATGCTTCAAGTGTGGGGAATCGGGCCACTATATGCGCGAGTGTCCCCAGACCAACCCCAGCCAGTCTGGAAAAGCTGTTGGCCGTGGCAAGCCGACAGGGAAAGTGTTCTACGCCAAGCCGGCCACCGCTGCACGTGTCCATGTCAACTGTATCTCTCCTGAAGAGGCTCAAGGAGGATCCCAACGTCGTTCTCGGTACGCTCCTTGTTAACTGCCACCCGACATCTGTTCTTTTCGATACTGGAGCATCTCATTCATTTATATCCGAGAGCTATGCTCGACTGCATAACACCACATTCTGTGAGATGCCCACCTCCATGGTAATTCAAACCCCGGGATCCAAATGGCAAACTTCTAGAGTAAGCCATGGGAATGAAAGTCAAGTCGACAGACTTGTTTTCCTTGCATCATTGATAGCTCTCAAATCTTCGGATATTAATATCATCTTGGGTATGGACTGGATGTCAGTCCATCATGCCAAGATTGATTGCTTCTCTAGGACTGTTCAACTCACACATCCTTCGGGAAAGATAGTCAATATCTTGACCCGAGTAGCCAAGCGACAGCTATATTCCCTTAATGCCAGTCCTTTCCAGACCTCGAAGACGTTCCGGTAGTCCGTGACTTTCCGGATGTCTTTCCAGAAGAATTGCCAGGTGTCCCACCTGACAGAGATGTCAAGTTCGTGATAGATCTCATTCCAGGAACTGTTCCAATTTCTAGAAGACCCTATAAGATGGCACCACTAGAACTAGCCGAGCTTAAGAAATAACTCGATGAGTCCTTGAAAAAGGGTTTCATCCGTCCTAGTTCATCTCCATGGGCTTGCCCCGTCCTCTTCGTCAAGAAGAAGGATGGTACGGACCGGATGGTTGTAGATTATCGACCCATCAAATTGGTCACAATAAAGAAGAAGTATCCGCTCCCCAGGATCAACGATCTGTATGATCAGCTCGTTGGATCCTCAGTCTTTTCCAAGATGGATTTGAGGTTGGGCTACCATCAAATCAAAATCAGGAATGGGGACATTCCCAAAACGGCCTTTGTTACTCGTTACGGCCAATACGAGTACACCGTCATGTCCTTCGGTTTAACCAACGCTCCAGCCACCTTCTCTCGGTTAATGAAATCAATCTTCATGGAGTATTTGTACAAATTCGTCATGGTTTACCTCGATGATATACTCATCTACTCCAAGAACGAGGAAGAACATGCCGAGCATCTAAGACTAGTGTTGATGAAACTTCGAGAGCATCGCATTTATGCCAAGTTCTCTAAATGCGAATTTTGGTTGCCAGAAGTGACCTATCTAGGACATGTAATTTCTGGTAAAGGTATTGCTGTCAATCCCGAGCGAGTTCAAGCCGTCCTTAATTGGACTCCACCTGAATCGGTCAAGCAAGTTTGGAGTTTCCTTGGCTTAGCGAGCTATTGTCGTCGCTTTGTCGAGAATTTCTCCAAAGTTGCTAAACCTCTAACTGAACTCCTAAAGAAAGATAAAAAGTTCGAATGGACTCCACAATGTGAGCACAGTTTCCAGGAACTGAAAAGACGCCTGACTTCTGCTCCCGTACTGGTACCACCAGACTTCTCCAAGGACTTTGTTATCTATTGCGACGCCTCGCGACAAGGACTAGGTTGCATTCTCATGCAAGATCGTCACGTAATTGCTTATGCTTCACGGCAATTGCACCCACATGAGGAAAATTATCCTACTCATGATCTAGAGCTTGCAGCTGTAGTCCATGCACTCAAAACCTGGCGACATTACCTCCTCGGTAATCGTTGCGAAATCTTCACCGATCACCAAAGTCTGAAGTATATATTCACCCAACCGGATTTGAACCTCAGGAAAAGACATTGGGTCGAGTTGATCACAGATTTCGACTTAGGGATAACTTACACCCCAGGAAAAGCCAACGTCATGGCTGATGCGCTAAGTCGTAAATCTTATTGCAACAATCTGATGTTGCAACAAAGTCAACCACTTCTCCATGAGGAATTTCAGAAACTTAACCTTCACATTGTTCCTCAAGGATTCCTTTCCACCTTGGTGGCGAAACCTACCCTTACGGATCAGATCATCAAAGCTCAGAAGGTAGATCTGGGGATTTCCCGTATCAAAAGAAATATCAAGAAAGGAGTTGCAAATTGTTTTTCCATTGATGAACAAGGAGTCGTATACTTCGGGAACCGTCTAGTGGTTCCCAAAGTGCGAAACCTGAGGCGATTGATCCTTAAGGAAGCTCATGAATCTCCTCTCACCATTCATCCTGGTAGCACTAAGATGTATCAGGACCTACGCCAGAGGTTCTGGTGGACTAGGATGAAGAGAGACATTGCTCAGTTTGTTGCTAATTGCGACGTCTTTCGTCGTGTAAAAGTAGAGCATCAACGGCCTGCTGGCACCCTTCAACCCTTAGCTATTCCTGAATGAAAATGGGATAAAATTGGTATGGATTTCATCACCGGTTTTCCCAGGACCAAGAGAGGGAATAATGCTATCTTTGTCGTTATCGATCGTCTTTCCAAAGTGGCCCATTTCCTACCTGTTCGCGAGAATATAACCGCTAGTCAGCTAGCAGACTTGTATATCTCCCGAATAGTGTCCCTTCATGGTGTTCCACTGGAAATTAACTCGGATCGAGGAAGTCTCTTCACCTCTCAATTTTGGGAAAGTTTCCAAAATGCTATGGGAACCCGCCTTTCCTTTAGCACTACCTTTCACCCTCAATCAAGTGGTCAAGTAGAACGCGTCAATCAGATTCTAGAAGACATGCTTCGAGCTTCTGTCATCTCATTCGGAATGGATTGGGAGAAATGCCTTCCATTTGCCGAATTTGCTTATAACAACAGCTATCAGTCTAGCTTGGGTAAAGCCCCTTTTGAAGTTCTCTATGGACGAAGGTGTCGAACGCCTCTTAACTGGTCAGAAACCGGGGAAAGACAATTCTTTGGCCCAGATATGATCCAGGAAGCAGAAGAGCAAGTTCGCATCATTCGTGAAAAGTTGAAAACAGCCCAATCTCATCAAAAGAGTTAATATGACCGAAAACATAAGGCTATGACTTTTGAGGTTGACGAGAAGGCTTACCTCCGGGTTACTCCTCTGAAGGGAACCCATCGTTTCGGTATCAAAGGCAAATTGTCTCCTCGCTACATTGGACCCTTTAGCATTCTCGCTAAACGAGGAGAAGTTGCCTACCAATTGGAACTACCTCCGCATCTCTCTAGAGTCCACGATGTCTTCCACGTTTCTCAACTCAGGCGTTGCTTCTCGGATCCTATCCGTGGAGTGGACCACGAAACGCTTGATCTTCAAGATAACCTCACGTATCGAGAGTACCCCGTTCGTATCCTTGATCAAGCCGAGCGTACCACTCGACGTCATAATATCAAGTTTCTCAAGGTTCAATGGTTGCACCATTCGGAGAAGGAAACAACTTGGGAAAGGGTGGATCGTCTTCGACTCGAGTATCCCACCTTCTTCCCGGAGGAACCTAAATCCCGGGACAAGATTCTTTTGAGTGAGGGTGAGTTGTCACACCCTAGCTAGTTCATGCATTAGAGTGTTGCATCATGTCTATTCCATTCAACAGAAACTTGAAATGGGGATGATAGAACCCCCAGCCCCCTTTGAATCCAACTAGGGTTTACTAAAAAAAATTCAATGAACCTGAAATGCCCTTCTAAAATGTCCATCATTTTTGTTTTGGTTCAGAACCTCTGCCAAAAGTGGTGCACAATTTTCTAGGTCATCCTAAGGTCTTTGAATTAAATCATAAGTATTTGAATTTGGACGTTTAAAATCTATAAAATATTTTAAGTGTCCAAATAATCCTAAACTAAAATGTTCCATGTTGTTTATATCCTAAACAGTGGGCATGAGCAGTTTAGGGATTTTTGGAGTTGCTTAGGTATTTTTAGAAAGTCCACAAAGTTACAGAAAAAATAGAAAACAGAAATAAAAGAGAGAGAGAGGGAACTAACCTTGCAGCCCACCAGCCGGCCCACCTAGCCGGCCCAGCCCAGCAACCGCTCCAACGAGTTGCTTGGCTTGGCCAGGCAGGCAGGCATGTGCTCGACGGCGACTCCAGCGCGCGCCACACAGCTGCTTGCCGCCCTGCTTCCTCCCCTCGCTGCCCTGCTGGCCTGCACGACCTCCACGTCGCGCCCCGAACCCTGTGGACACATTCATTCTCCCCCTGCCTCTCTCCCTCGCTCTCCCGTTCCATGGCCGACGCTGTCGCGCCCGCACCGCCATGAATCTCGCGCTCTCCATCGTCCCTGCGTCGCGCCATCGTGTCCAAGAGCTCTGCCGCCCTCCTCTACTTCGAGCTAGCCGAGCCCCGAGCGCTCGCTTGCCCCGAGGCCTCTGCACCAACCTCGTCCGACCCCGCCACCGCCGGAGATCCATTTCGCCACCGCCGCCGCACTAGCTCGTCTCCGACCGCGCCGTCTGCTCCCTCGAGACCGCCGTGAGCCCAGCTACCTTCTCCCCCTTTCCTTTCTTGCTCTCGTGCACCACAGCAAGCACACGAAGCTTCACCGCACGCGTCGCCGCCGAGCTTGCCGCCGAGCTCGTCGCCGACGTGTCTCCGGCCAACCACCGGCCACACCACCGTGTCCAACACACTCACTGCATCCCCAGGAGCCCAACGCACCTCACCACGAGCCTCGCCGTGTCCCGTAGCCTCGGGTTCATCCTCACCCAAACTCCGACAACCGCCAAGGTCGTCGCCTGCAACATTTCCGGCCACCCCAAGCTCAACCACCACCACCAAGAGCTGCGGCTTGCCCCCAGCTACGCGTAGACGCCCTCCACCGCTCATTTGGTCGCCGAAATGCACTATTGAACTCTCTCCGCCGCGTCAGGTCTCGCCGGCGGCTAAACGCCGGCGGGTTTGACCCCGTTGACTTGACTGGGTGGGCCCAGGTTGACTCCCCTTGAGTCTATGACAAGTGGGGCCCGTTCTGCTAATTAACTTAGATTAGCACTAACTAAATTTAGTTAGTTTAAATAACTACTGACACGCGGGACCCACTGGTCAATTTGACCTGGACCAGCTCTGTTGACCATTGACGTCATCCTGACATAATGCTGATGCAGTAAGTTATTTACTGGAGTTATTATTACACAGGAAATTCCAGAAAATACCACAAACTTCAAAAAATCATAGAAATTAATCTGTAGCTCCAAATGCAAAGTGTTATATATGAAAAATGATCAGAAAAATCCAATCTATCCATCTGTACTGGTTTCATGCATGTTTAAACAAGTTGACCTGCTGCTTAGTACAGAACTAGATAAAGCACTTAAAAGGGCCACTTATGAGTTTGAAACTTGAATCTTTGGTTCAAAATAGTTCAAACCCATCTGGTCGTAGTTGCATTAGCCCAATACACTCATTTTGCCATGTCTCATACATGCATCATATTGTTGCATATTTTTTGGTGATGATGGTGTATCGGTGCTCTCTGCGGCAGGTTCTGGCCCCGAGGAGTACCGTGATTACCCCAACGAAGAACAATATCAGTGCACCGACCCATCAGGCAAGCAACCAACCATTTGATCATATCGATACAATCCCATGTTCTCGCTTTTGCTCTCTTTTACTGCATTAAGACAACGCGATTCAAACTGCTGTGTGCTATGGTAGTTGAACCCATTTCCTCTGCATGACCTGTCATTGCCACAGTAACTAGATGAAACCCACTAGCATGTGTAGGAGTTGATTGAGCCATATGAATGTGTTGTTCCTACCTTGCTATGCCTGCTATGCTTAGAGTCATGTCAGGTCTGATTCATATGGGTGATGGGCTAGAGTGAAATGATCATGTGGGTATGAGAGTAATGTGTTGAACACGATTTGGTAAAGGTATCGATGAGAGGCCATGTAGGAGTACATGGTGGGTTGTTTCATTGAAGCCGTCCTTAAGCACTGAGATCTGTATGTGTGATTTAAGAATCAGCTACTACCATGCATTGGGCCCGAAACCAATGGACCCTCTCGGCTTCTTATTCACCCTAGTCCTCTGTCCAGGAGTTGCAAGTAGTTTCTGGTGTTTGTAGTTTAATGGAGGCCGTGGGCAGCGCTGACCTGCGGGGTGGGCTATGATGCGGTAGGTACGTGGCATGGTGTACCGGATGCCCATTAGGTATCTCGGGAACCCTGCACACATCGTTCGGGGCCGTATGTGGAAACCTCGGCCGGACTCCCTACGGATGGAACCTGGATAGGCGATAAACCTGGACTAGAGACTTAGGTGTTTAGGTAGGTCATGGCCGACACCCGCGTTGGGCTTCCGCTTGAAGGTTGCCGAGTACATGTCGTGTAAACGGCGGTAAGTGGTGAGAGCGTGTATGAAGAAGTACACCCCTGCAGGGTTAACATCATCTATTCGAATAGCCGCGTCCGCGGTAAAGGACTACTTGGTTGCCTATACAGTTCATAGACAAGTAAATGGAAACTACTAAAAGCTTCAAGATAAGCGTGAGTGTCGAGGATGGCTCTTCCGTAGGAAGACGGAGGTGGATCCTCGGTAGTGTATTGAAGTGGTGAGTAGTGGACTCGAGTGTGCAAAACAATTTCAAGTTGGAGTATCGTAGGATAGCTTAGCCAAGAGTCAAAGCTGGCTTGCTGCAATAAGCCCACCAACCCTTCTAGATAATGTGCATGTATGGAGGATCTGATGTAAGTCTTGATGAGTACCTTTGTACTCATGTTGCTTTAATTTACATTTTACAGAAGATGCTACAACCCCTTCTGCGGGTTCTTCGTAGACGTTGACATCGATGAGTAGACTGAGGCCCAGGTGGTGATCCTGAGCTTGTGAAGGACCATGTAGTATAGCTAGGCTTATCCAAGCCTCTTTTATTTTACTAGTTGTCTGTACTCAGACAAGTTACTTCCGCTGTTGGCTTGTATGCTTGTATGACTTGAATGTGGGTTGTGTGACCCGTACTTATGTGTATGCTATGTATGGCTCTCTGAGCCTTTAAATAAAGTACTTGTGTTGTAGAGTCATGTTGTGATGCCTTGTTGTATTTGCACATATCGAGCATATTGTGTGTATGATTGAAATGCTTGGTATGTGTGGGATCTGACTATCTAGTTGTTTATCCTTAGTAGCCTCTCTTACCGGGAAATGTCTCCTAGTGCTTCCACTGAGCCATGGTAGCTTGCTACTGCTCCGAAACACTTAGGCTGGCCGGCATGTGTCCTTCTTCGTTCCTGCGTCTGTCCCTTCGGGGAAATGTCACGCGATGAATACCGGAGTCCTGCTAGCCCACTATAGCCCGGTTTACCGGAGTCCTGCTAGCCCAGTGCTACAGCCCGGATTCACTCGCTGATGACCGACACGTTCGATGCTGGGTCATGGATGCCTGTCCCTGTAAGTCCGTGCCACTTTGGGTTTACGACTAGCCATGTCAGCCCGGGCTCCTTACCATATGGATGCTAGCGTCACTATCATATACGTGTGCCAAAAGGTGCAAACGGTCCCGGGCAAAGGTAAGGCGACACCTGTGGGAATACCGTGCATGAGGCCGCAAAGTGATATGAGGTGTTACATGCTAGATCGATGTGGCATTGAGTCGGGGTCCTGACAAAACTATATAACATTACATGTGTGCCCAAATTCAAATGAATATGCTTGTTTGATACACCAATTTGCGTTATGATATTATCGATGTCGTGATCTCCAGTATAAATATTTGAATCTCCTTTAATCCAGATATTCGTCTCATATAGCTATCACTCATGCTTATATAGGACTATCTCTCTGGACCTATACGCGTTCATCGTCTCTCAGGCATCTCTCGTGCTACCTGTATGTCGACAATGATCTTTTATCTTCGTAACACACTGACGGTACTCTCTCCATCGACCTTCACCACTCTATCTCTCTCTAAGTATATCTCGCTCCCTGCTATGTGTCTCTAGCTATGATTCTCCATGTGGAATCTCTTTCTCTCACACAAACACAAAACTTTGTCTCCCGGGGTCTCATTTCTCTCAACTATTCCCATGTGTGCCACTCGGACACCCCTCATACAGAGATATCTTTCGCTCCTTAGATATGAGAACCTACGACTCTTGCTCTTCAATATCTCTTTCTCACACACGAACACAAACTATGTCTCCCAGGGTCTCATATTTCTCCATTGTTCACTTGTATGTCGCTCAAACACACCCTGTCTCCCTAGAGATGTCTTGCGTTCCCTCATATGTCTCTCTAGCTATCACTCTCGTTGTGAAATATCTTTATCTCTTGCAGACACAAAACTCGTCTCTCTGGATCTCATTTCTCTCTGATATTTGTTTGTATGTGACTCGCATGCACCCTCTCTCTATCTCTCTCACACTCACACACATAACCCAGCCTTCTGATCCACTCGACTCCTATCTCTAGCGCAGACTAGCTAGCATCTTTATCTTTCTATTTATCTGTTTCTCCATCAACCTTCTTTCTCGCCCTCACTCTTGATTCCTATCACGCACACTACATATGTTTCTCTCTACATGCATGCAGTCAAGTGCCCGCTCACACACATATATAACTTCACCCTTTGAACCACCCGACGGTCATCTCTGACACCCAAACTAACGGATGTCTCTCTAGCTAGCATCTCCATCTCTGTATCTATCTGTAGTTTCTCCGTCAACATTTCTTTCTCGCACGGAGTCTTGCTTCCTATCACCCACACTATATATATCTATCCATACATATGCATTTATAGGTTGATCTCTTTTGCACAATCATTGCGCCTCACCCCCTCTGCTCGCCATAGATGCATGCTCCAGCCCACGCCACTATCTCTTAAAGACAAAAACACATGCTCAATTGTCGGGCCTTATTCCCTGCATTCTCACATGCATGCATATTGTCATACCGTTCCGTCTCTCCCATGTCGTTGATCTTAGGACTTATGTCTTCTTTCTTTTATCTCGATCATGCGCGCGCGCACACACACATCCCACGTATACATGTATACCTCTCACACATGCACGTTCAAGGTCTCTATGTCTCCATACATAGTTAATTACCCTCAATCCTAACGCCACATCGAATCTTTCTCCTCTTTTGTGCACATAACTTCCGTCTGGATGGGC